>NC_142177.1:42358399-42518399 GCF_026936395.1 Plectropomus leopardus
AATAAATAAATAAATAAATAAATAAATAAAAATCGCAAGTTTTCTTCGCTCATTTCCACGTCACGTTAGTGTAGTAGGTGCAGGGCGCCCTTACTATCATGTCAACTTTCTGCTGAGTCATGTCTACAGGTTGTGTGCGTCAGAAGAAAAGGCAGCAGGGAGACAGGAGGGCGATCAGCTCACAGCTGCAGAGGCTGAGAGCAGGCTGAGTTTAACTCTCAGAGGAAAAGCACGGGGGGGGGGGATAGACTGACCTGTTATGATCCCAGCTGCTTCCAAATAAATTGTATTTCATTCATAAAATTAACATAGATACTTTTACATTTATTGCGCTATGTGAAAATGTAAAAACTGCCACAACTGTCGGGTTTTTACCTGAACTCACTTTAATGTCTGACCGCATTAAATCCGTCAAGCGTCTGCATAACACTCAATACGCAACACAGAGCTTCCGCTCACAACTACTGCCTGCTGCAGACCTTTCAACATAAGAGCATGTTGGAATATGCTGAACATCACCACATGGGCGTTTGACGGAGGGAAAAGGTGATGATGTTAAATTGAGTCAAGGGTGTATCATGGACAAAAGACCAAAGAAACCATCAGATGTCCAGTTCAGAAAGAAAGGGAAAGAAGAAGAGGAGAAACGCTCAAAAGATAAAAGGTATGCAGGTCGAGTGACGTTAATTGTTCGTAATGAAACAGTAGCTTATACGCTATTTATTATCCTCTTGCTAATATCAGAATCAGAATCAGAAAAAGATTTATTGCCAGGTATAGTTAACACAATACGAGGAATTTGTTCTGGTCGGTTGGTGCAACATAAATATAGAAAAAAAACATAAAATAGAAGATACAAATATAAAAAATAAAATATAAAATATAAAAAGTACGAGTCTAGCAGTGCAAAACAAAACAAGTAACACAAGTAACAGTGTAACAACAGTGTATGCTGCTACTTAGCCACAGAAGACGACTGTATTTGGTTTTTAGCTTTGCTGAACTAGCAACTATTAAAATTTGAAGCATTATGCTTAGATAATACGATGTTAATGGATGACTTTTTTTGGGGGGGGGGTGTTCGCCCAGGGCGCAAAACTACCCAGGACCGCCTAAACAGTTTATGAGGAATAACTCTTTTTTGATTAATAAGGAAAAAACCTGGAATAATTAGAGCATTAACGTTGTCAGAGACAGTCGATTACAATTCAGCTTCTCAAGGATCTCGTGCAAAATACAAAAATAAATATCATCATGAAAAGACAATGTCACTAAAAACAATCACGTAACACTAAAAACATCCTCGCAATAAAGTTTTTATTTATGTTCTTTTTTTAAATTGCAAGACAACACGAAACAACACAGGAGGCAACAATATCAGCTGATACAGAGCCAGACCTTTATTTATTTTTTGGTCATTATATCTGTGTGAGTGTGTGAGTGTGTGTGTGTGTGTGTGTGTGTGTGTGTGTGTGTGTGTAATAATTATAATAATATCATAATAATCATTATTTCATAAATTAATGGGGGATGGGTAAGGGCGAGCAGAGGAGAGAATGGGATTGGTAATAAGTTTGAGTTATAAGAGTAATAATAGTTTATGAAAAAAACAAAACTACCATCATTGCTGGTCAGGGGGAGCAAAATAATATTTCTATTGCTGACACAATAGATTTTTTTTTTTTTAATTTAAAGAAACTGGCATTTAATACAAACACCAAAAGTGCAATCCCTAAAAACAAAATAAAATAAAGTAATGAAAAATTCTCCACTTTAGGAAAATATCGACTGACGTGTACAAATGAAATAATAATAAAGAGTCCGGTGCAGATATGGACGCATAAAGTGCAGATAAAGTCTGAGCAGGTGGATCTGCAGTCAGCTCTGAGGAGGAAATCTGGATGATTTTCAGCTAAAACTGTGTTTTTGTCTACTTCTATCTGAAATGTTGGAGCCTCTGTCTCAAACATTAATATGCATGTTGATGCCAAATCTGCAGCCGTTATGACTGTAAACATTAAAATAATAATAAATAATAATGGAGCAGGCGGAAGACGTGCAGCCATCTGTCTGCAGACCATGTTTCAGTAAACACTCAGTAAGCAGAATGCAAATCTAACAATTCATTTCAAACGGAAGGCGTTTAAATAGAAAAATCAGTTTGCATTCAGATTATCGATGCAGACGTGTCCTGAGCGTGCGCGCGTGCGTGTGTGCGTGCGTGCGTGCGTGCGTGCGTGTGTGTGCGTGTTTGGGGGGCAGCGGCAGCAGGAGGAATAATCAGAGGTGCAGCGGTTCTACTCCCAGCGCTCACAGCTTCTCCTCATTCATCATCTCTAATGAGGCTCAGCCCTCTGCGAGCGCCGGCAGGCACAAAGATCTGCTCGGCTCGGACAGACCTGACGTCCTCACAGAGTCCTTCGGCCTTCATGTATGATGCATCTCCCCCCGAGCCTCATGGGAAATCAGCGCTGACAGTGTTTGTGCAAAACCCGTCTGATATTCAGTGGATATCTGCAAACATTTATGGACTCCACCAGCAAAGTTTTCTGCCTCACGCTGAGAAACCCTCACCACCAAAAACTCCGATTATTATTCTGAGCGTTATTTCATCAGGTAACGTCAGTGAGGTCCAGGTCTGTCCTGCAGGAGACACCTGAAGACACCCAGAGGGGACAATCCACTGTTTTCCGGCAGAGAAGCACAGCATCAGATTTGGAGGTGCTGACTCTCATCCCGACCGCTTCACTCTCAAACCACCCAGTGCATGCTGGGAGGTCATGATTCGATGAAGCCAACAGAACCACATCATCTGCAAAGAAACAAGATGCAATTGTGAGGTCCCCAAATCGAACCCTTCCTCCCCCTGGCTGCACCTTGAGATCCCGCCCATGAAAATCACAAACAGAATCAGTGATAATGGACAAACCTGGAGGAAGAACACCCACCGGGAACGTGTTTGACTTCACGCCGAGTCTGTGGACTCTCAGGATGTAACAATGCATCGCGAGGCAGTTAAAAATAGTTTAATAATATATGGGAGATTCAAATCAGTGAGATGAAAAATGAATCGTGATTCTCCTTTTTCGCAGAGGGCGTAATCTGCTTTTGACTTCACTTGCTCGGCGTGCCAAATCAGTACGTGGTCAACGTCCTATGTCATGTCCAAGACTAGAGACAGCTCGCCAACGTAAATAAGACGAAGCCAAGGCTCTGCGACAGGCCATAATGACATAGAAGATGAACTCTAGTTTCAAACCAGAATGGTGGCGGCGTCTCAGCTTCCTTAGGTCAGAAAGAAATAAAGGTGAGAACATAATAGAAAAGACAAAAAACGTCTGCAGATGTTGACAGAGTGTTAAACTACACAAATACAACAACTAACACGATGCAGCACGAGAGCCGGCATCATGGTGAGGAGCTCCGGTCAGCCCCGTCTGCACACCATACTGCTTAACCACGACTACACAGCCAAAAAAAAACTACACAGTAAAAAAAGAAAAACTACACGTCCAAAGCACACTGACTATCTGCAGCCCCGCTCGCCCTGAACGAGTCCAAGAGCCAAAGAGAGAGCCCGACTTTTCACCGCGAGGGAGAAAAGACCAAGTTAGCGATTCAAACTCGTCCTCTCTGCTTCCCCTCTAAAGCTAACCTGTCCTCAGCAACCTCGTCTGTCCCAGTGAGAGGGTTTCTAACAGCAGAATACGTCCTGATGTCAAACTCCTGCGGGAGTTTTTATTGCACCGTTACGTGCAGTGCATTCTGGTAGTTGTAGGATTTTCACCTCTTGAGCAAACTCTTATCACGATCCTCTTTCTCTGTTTTCCTCGATCATGTAGCACCAATTTCAAAAGGATTTCCATCTTTTTTTACTGCATAGTTTTATTTAAAAAGACCATTTTTCCAGCAGTGAAATGCTTCTTTAATATCTCTTCGGTCACATTATCACTAAAACAGGGACGTGTCTGTCACCTCAGGTGATCAGTTGGCCAAAAAAAAATCACCGTAACGCAAGTTTTATGGCAGTTTTTTCAACACTTTGAGAAAGTGGTCTGATGTGAAAAACTTTTTTTTAATTTAAAAGAGACCATGTACAGTTAAAATATAAGTGTTAGTATCTGATGCAGAGTACCAGATTATACTTTAGAGCAGTTTTACGTCCCTCAGCAGGTCAGAACAAAGACGAGCACAACAACATCAGAATATAAAGTTTTACAAGAAAAAACAGAAAACCCACACGAGACAAACAGTACACACAACAGAAAACGATATAAAGTGATAAAAGGAGAAGATTCGAGACTGACAGTGCAACAAAAAACTGCACGACAAAGCCCATCACACACAAAACACACAATACTAAACTCCACACAGCAGCACGCCATGGAGGGTCTTTGTCTAAGAGAAAACAAAAGTCCAGATTTTAAAGTCAGCGAGCGCAGAGCCGAGCAGCTTTAAAGGATATCAGAGCGTCGTGATGTTTCCGTCCTTCCAGCGTCAGAACCGTCGGCTAAAAACGACCCCGTGAGTGTTTTTACATCATATATTTAATACAGGGCTTGTTATGAATGGCTGTTTTTGCTTGTTGGACGCTTGATGATGTCTCAGTTCAAATTTGTTGTCGACACGGCGACCTTCAGACTCCTTTTTACAGAACCATTTGCATAAAAGTCCGATTTTTTTGTTCTGTTGAAATCTGTATCGATTTGTTCCTGAAAAGGACGCGGCACAGGTACATGTGGACACATGTACCTGTGCCGTGTCCTTTCCTGTCCTGTCCTGTCCTGACCTGTCCTGTCCTGTCCTGTCCTGTCCTGTGCTGTCCTGTCCTGTCCTGTCCTGTCCTGTCCTGTCCTGTCCTGTCCTGTCCTGTCCTGTCCTGTCCTGTCCTGTCCTGTCCTGTGCTGTCCTGTCCTGTCCTGTCCTGACCTGTCCTGTCCTGTCCTGTCCTGTCCTGTCCTGTGCTGTGCTGTCCTGTCCTATCCTGACCTGTCCTGTCCTGTCCTGTCCTGTCCTGTCCTGTCCTGTCCTGTCCTATCTTATCCTATCCTATCCTGTCCTGTCCTCTCCTGTCCTGTCCTCTCCTATCCTGTCCTGTCCTATCCTGACCTGTCCTCTCCTGTCCTGTTCTGTCCTGTCCTATCCTGACCTGTCCTCTTCTGTCCTGTCCTGTCCTGTCCTATCCTATCCTGTTCTGTCCTCTCCTGTCCTGTCCTCTCCTATCCTGTCCTGTCCTATCCTGACCTGTCCTCCTCTGTCCTGTCCTGTCCTCTCCTATCCTGTCCTGTCCTATCCTGACCTGTCCTCTTCTGTCCTGTCCTGTCCTGTCCTATCCTGACCTGTCCTCTTCTGTCCTGTCCTGTCCTGTCCTGTCCTATCCTATCCTGTCCTGTCCTCTCCTGTCCTGTCCTCTCCTATCCTGTCCTGTCCTGTCCTGTCCTGTCCTGTCCTGTCCTGTCCTGACCTGTCCTATCCTGTCCTGTCCTGTCCTGTCCTGTCCTCTCCTGTCCTGTCCTGTCCTGTCCTGTCCTGTCCTGTCCTGACCTGTCCTGTCCTGTCCTGTCCTGTCCTGTCCTGACCTGTCCTGTCCTGTCGTGCCGTGTCTTAAAAAAGCCAAACTAACAAAGTAGGTCGTTCACATTTCATCAAAAATACGAGCACATTCAGCGAACACACTCTTATTCTTATTTCATTAAAAACAGCTGCAAAATAGCTGTAAAATAACTCCAGTGAAGTAAAAAGCCCAAAGTTTTCCTCTCGACTGGACTACACAATAAAGAGGCATGAAATGAAAATACGAAGTATGAAGTGAGAGAACGTATCTCATCTATAGGAGACGGTTTCAGAGCGTTCCCAGTTATTTCTGTTTTCTGCTGACAGCAGAGAAAGAGACAAAATATGGATTTTTATTTGGAAAAATCCTCGCGGGGCAGCAGCAGCGGTTCATCTCTGTGTTTGGAGAGGAGTGGGATTTCCAGCTCGGCTAACATCTGTGCTTGTTTGTGGTCCCATGTGACGGACCCAGGTTTGAATCTCTTTGATCGCACAATGAAGCCGAAAATAGCTGATGAGTCTGCGGCGCTCAGCGGCAGCACGCAGCATCCCGGAGACGCCCACAACTCCAGAGGCTCGCAGTGCAGTGATAATCCAGATTTTTACACAAAACAAACAAATGCAAAAGATCACGCATGTAGTTAGTACACGTGTGAATGTGCAGAAAAAAAGGAGCAAAAAAAACCCCAAAAAGTCCTGAAATTAAAATAAATACACACATGTATTTATGCTGTATGCTTTTTTCATAGCACTGTTTTATAAATAAAATTATTTTGTTTTATAAATATAGTTTTCTGGACATTTTCCCAAATTTTTGCCCCCAAAATTATCAATAAATTATATTGAAAAAAAAAAAAGAAATTGTACCTGAAAAAATGGCTTTTTAAAAGGAAGAGAAAATAGTTTTTAATAAAAGGAATGACCTTGAAAAATATAATTTTGAAAAGTAATTTCAAATATTTAATTGTGATAATTAGAAACAGAGTTTTTAGCTGCTTTTTTCTATTTTCCGAAGTTATTGAAAAACAATATTTTAAATCTACAAATTCCTCACAATAAGTCAAGCATGTGAAGTAAAATTGATCTTTTATTTTAAAATAATATTTTTGCCACCCTGATGCTAATTTCTGTTAAAATGAAAATAAAAATAAGGTTTATTACTAAGTAGGTTTGAACTCTGTAAAACCTGAGCAAGTTGACTGGATTTCTTTCAGAAACATGGAAAGAAAGAAATGAGCAACTCAACCAGAAATGGCCAAATAATAGCTAGAAATTAATAAAAAGTTGCAAGAAAATTAACTATAAAAAAATAAATATACTGAATATTTGTTATTATATTATAATATTTGTATTTATGTAAAATTATTTCAAACACATAGTTAAAAGAATTCAAATTTTCTGGACATTTTTTCCCAAGGTTTTTGATCATATCTAATAATCCCCCAGCTATGTTTGCATTTGTTATTAGTATTATTATTATTATTATTATTATTATTATTATATTTTGATTATTTTTGAAAGCAGCACAAAAAAGTTTCAAAGGGTTAAAAACTGTGTGGGAGGATTGTTGGAGCAGCTCTGCTTCTGGGAAATGTTTGTAAAACCAAACCGGAGTCGATTTCACACACACACACACACACACACACACACACGCACACACACGCGCGTTTTAGACTTAAAGGGATAGTTCACCCAAAAATGAAACTCAGTCATCATCTCCTCCCCTCGTGCTGATGGAAAGTCGGGTGAAGTTAGTGGAGGCATTTTGTGGCAGAAAAGTTATGGTCAGGGTTTTAACCCGTTGGTCACCGAGGTGCCCTGGTCGCAGTGAGCGGCATCACACGGGTTAACACAGAGTTTAGCCGATGAACGCTCCGTCAGTCATGTGACCGTGTCCTCTCAGGTCACAGCAGCTGTTGTGTTTATTTCTATCAGACTTGTTTTAATCGTTTCAGTGGCCTGAAAATGTGTGAATGAGCCGCTCCTCCTGAATCAAAGCTCATTTTGTGTTTTCGATGTCGGTTTGCATCTGCTTTTATTGCACTTTAAGGTCCAGTCATAGGTAGAGCGGTCTGCTCCGTCTCCTCTCAGGAGGAGCGCGCTGTGGGCGTTTCCTTGTTGGGTGTGTGGGCTGAGACCTGATGTCCATTAAAAGACAGCAGCTGGGAGACATTTGACCAGAAACAGACGCGTGAATGTAACATGCGTGCGTCTCTGAGGGGCGCTGTGCAGTGTACATGTGTGTGCATGATTATGTACGTGCACGAGCCGTCAGCTGCTGTTTGAGACCAACAACAGCAAACTGGTGTTTTTTCTGTGACGTCCACAGCAATTATTGCACGTTCATCTGTTCGGTGTCTCCAGTGGAGGGGAAATCCTGTTCTGCGTCTTCTTGTCCTTTATTCAGGCTGATTACGGATGACGCATCTGTCAACGTGTCTCGAGGGTCTGCTGATTTCAGTGAATGAATGTACTTGTTAGTATTTAGTGGAAGTAGACGTCTTCTTGTTAGCAGGACACTGAGAAACAGTGAGGACACGAGGGGCATACTCTGCACTGTGACACTCAGACACAGGACAAGAGACACAGAGAGGACCACCTGATGGACAGCTGCTGGTGTCTAAAGAGGACAGAAGGACACAGAATCAGAACAGCGATTAACTTGCAGATGTTGTGAGGACACGGCGGGATGTGCACACGCTTCACTGCAGCATGAGCATGAAGAAATGAAAAGGAGAAAGGATGAAAGAAAAGAAAAGATGAAACCAGAGAACGAGAGAACGGCAGAGAAATCTGCAGAGTGAGAAAAGGCATCATGAGCATAAAGAAACGCAGCACGCATGTTTTAATCATTCCAACGACTTGGCTCAGGAACTCTCTCTCCCAAGAGATATGTTCTTATTCCATTTTTCGGAGCCTCAGCATTAATATTTCACTGCTCAATCTCACGGATGCTTGTTGTGACGGAGCAGAAAGGCCTCACACTGACACAGTGTCTGAGAGACGGCCGAGTCCTCACACGACACCGTCGGACCCAAAATAAAGATGCTGCCTTTAGACGAAAGGTCATCGGGGTTATTTGAAGATCTGTTGATGATTCTTACAGTCATGTGTGGTCTATAAAATGTCAAAAATGACAAAAACAATCACATCCTCTGAGCCAAAAGGGACACCCTCAGATTGTTTTGTATTTATTGTGCTGATTGGGTTGAAATAGTAAAAAGCAATCGAACTCAAAACACCCAAAACTACCGCTGAAAGGTGGAACCAACATGTCTGTAAATACTTTAACCCTTTGAAACCTGAGCAAGTCAGTTGGATTTCTTTTAAGAACATTGTGAGAAGGCAAGAAGCAACTTAACAAGGCATGTCACAAAAATATACCAAGAAAAAAAAGGTATTAGAAAAAAAAAGCAAAAAATAAATAAAAATAGAAAACTAAAACAAACAAGAAAAAGTGCTGAACTTGACAATAATATAAACGTAATTATGTTGTAGTAGGGCTTGGCGATAAAACTTTTCCTTGATTGAAATATGAGACGTAGTCGACAGAATGTCGATAGAACTCATCCCAGCCGTGTTTGGACAGACAACACGAACAGCCAATGATAATAAGAATAGCGTCGCGGAACCAAGTGCAGTGAAGGACTTTGACTGTAGAACAGCTGAGTGTTTGACAGCCACAGCACTGAAACAGACACATCAGCAGAGGTGAGAGTGACTTCTTTAGACTCTACAGACGACTTTGTGTTAGTTTCAGCTTTAATCAGACTTTGGATGAATTATTTAGAAACAGCAGGACGCATCGCCCCGTGTCTCATCCGGCCGCTCGCGCTGAGCTCTCATTATTATTACCAGGGGCAGATGTAATGTTTTGGGGGCCTGGGGCCACAAGCACATGATCTTATTTTATACAACGTTTTTCCTAATTTTTTTAGTTGGGGGAGAGTGGTTCTACTAACTCATATTTTTAGTTAATCATTTTTAGTTTCATGCCACATTTTACTCATTTGTTGCAGTTTGTGGGACATTTGGTCACTGCATTTTCCCTCATATTTTTGAAAGAAATTCTACCTATTAGTTTGGGTTTGAAAGGGTTAAATAACTTGTGAAAGGCATCTGAACGCAGCACAATAAAACTGATGTCGATCCAGGTTTCTAAGGATTAATATCACATATTTATTGCAGTTTTTAATGTTTTGGCTCACGTTATGCTCTGATGTTGATGATTTATGTCCAGCCCCTTGTGTCCTTAGCCGTCTCACCTTCTGTTTTCTGTCTTTTTTCATTGTGCATCTTTGCAGTCTGTCCATCTCTGCCTCTGTCCCTCTCCCTCTCAGCCTTTGTCTTTGTCCCTCTCAGCTTCTGTCTCTGTCCCTCTCAGCCTTTGTCTTTGTCCCTCTCAGCCTCTGTCTTTGTCTCTCTTTTTGTCTCACGTTCCGTCCTTGGTTGTATTTAGGCACTCTGACCCACTTAGGCCGATCTCTGCGATTTACTGCCTCTTCAGCTCGTAATTTATTTTCCGATCACCCGGCGTCTGTCTTTGACTTTACCGCCTGTTGTTTTATCTTCACGTCTCCTTTTCCCTCCTTGTGTTGTTGCTACGTTCAATAAAACCGTCCTTCTCTCCAGCTCGTTCCCGTCTCACAGGTGGACATCAGCTACCTTTATTTCAGGACGGCAGAATGAAGCCGTTCCTGCTCGAATAGAAAGTCGTCGGGTAGAAGAGGAAAATGGGGGTTTCTTTACTGACAGTAATATCACTGCATGTTCAGACCGCCGTCACCCACGAGGCTGTCATTTTAGCGGAGCAATTTTAGCCCGCTGATTGTCAGATGGGACACGGTTGCAGGCAGGACATCTGGAGACGAAAGGACACAATGAGCCTCTGATGGAAGATGATGGATCAGACTTTTTGAAGCTTTTCAAAATGTGACAATGCAGCCGACTTTTCTGCAGGTATAGAAAGAAAAACGACCTTGTGGCAGATTAGGTTTCAGCTGTGTTTCGCACCACGTCCCAACTATTGGATGGTTGTGAAATTTGGTACATCTCTTCTGTTCTCCTCAGGATGAGCTGTAATAACTCGATGATCCCCGAAATTTCCATCCTGCGGCATCAACAGGTCACATTTTAATGTGTCCAGTACTTTGCTTTATGACCAAATATCTGCAGAGCTAACAACATTCATTCAGCCTCAGCTGCACTTTGTGTTTGCTGATAATTATCGTCATCCCTGTGAGCGTGGGAGCGAGCTGACGCCGCTCACAGTGAGCCGCTGGCAGGACTTCGGACTCTTGGGGCGCTCTCTCTCTTGTGCTCGTGCTGTGGCTGCACTGATTCTGTGCCCCCCGCTCGCCCTGATCGTGGTCTGGTCCTGGTTGCGCCGATGCTGTGATCTTGCCTTTGGACACCTCCCTTTCACATATGCATGAGACTGTTATCATCTCTCTCAACATCATCATAGAGAGCAATTACTAATTTCACACCTACCATTACTGTAATATGACATGCATCTGTTTCTATTATTGCTGTGCCCCCTCCTCCTCTCTCCCCCCCTCTCTTTCTCTTTCCTTTTTTGCCATGATTGTATTTCACTTGCTATTTACGACATCTATTGCTCGTCTGTCCGTCCTGGAAGAGGGATCCCTCACTATCCTCTACCGCTCTTCCTGAGGTTTCTTCCTCTTTTTTTTTCCCCGTTACAGGGGTTCTTTTTGGGGAGTTTTTCCTCTGTGATGTGAGGGTCTGAGGGCAGAGGGATGTCGTACACTGTAAAGCCCTCTGAGGCAAACCATGTTTTGTGATAATGGGCTCTATAAATAAAACTGACTTGACTTGACTTATGCTGCGTTCATGTGATGTCTGAACGTTTCCCAGCTTTGAGGTTGTTCTTCTGAAGCAAGAGGCTGATAGCTGTTTACACTTCATTTATATTT
This sequence comes from Plectropomus leopardus, assembly GCF_026936395.1. Taxonomy (NCBI): domain Eukaryota; kingdom Metazoa; phylum Chordata; class Actinopteri; order Perciformes; family Serranidae; genus Plectropomus; species Plectropomus leopardus. The sequence continues at coordinate 42,369,892 of NC_142177.1, forward strand.
GTATATATTATTTTGTTATATATTTCATATTATATTTTTATAAAAGTACATATTTAATCTCAGTCATTCTACCATAGACTGTATATAAAGATGGACAACATGACAGCTCCCCCACAGTGTAACTGTTCAGTGTGTGTCGCCCCCTGCTGTCTGTCTGCAGTATAGATCGTAAAGCCCGCTCCTCCATTTTAGTGAATGGGACAAACTAAAACTCAAAGTACACACCCAATAAATGTTTCCAGAGATGGTTTCCGACACTGAAGCTGGTTCTCACCACCCTGATGTTTATTTAACTGTTTGTTTTTATGGTTGCTTTGGTTTTAATGAATGAATTATTGGTGATTGGTCAGATTGGTACTTTGGTAGGACTCCCCACGGCAGATGTCGCCACTGCGCAGACTCTGGCGTATCTGGGATATTTTGACCACACTGACACAGTGGCAGGAAGTGGAGGCGTGTCGTCGATCTTTTTTTTTTACAGTCTATGAAATCTACATGGACAGCCGTTATCATTAATAAACAATACTCATTATTTACAATCCAAGGCCACGTAGGCGTGTTATGGAGCCATGATGGAAAGGCGAGCCCCTTATACGTGGGAGCGGCCACGTATGAGGGATTTCTGGGAGATGTAGTCCACAATTTCACAGAGGAATTGTGGATTCAAAACTTTCTCAGAGTTATGTGATACAATAACAGCTCTTGTAGGCCCTGCTGAATCATGAGGGAGCCAGTTCCTACTGACAGGCACATTAACATAGTAGGGCTGGGCGATATGGCTTAAAAATAATAATGCGGTATTTTAAAGCAACATTGTGATACACGATATATATCGCAAGATTTTTTAGATGTCCTTTAAACTAATGTTAACTAAAATTAAAAGAATATATATATATATATATATATATATATATATATATATATATATATATATATATAGAATGAACTATCAAAATAGGACCAATGGTGCTTTTATTTTGAAGGACCCCGTTCGTCTCAGCCCGGAAGTGTCGATGTTTTTGCCGTGTGCTTGAAGCCTCCGGTTGACAGTTCGTTGTTAGCGTTAGCAGACAGTTAAACAGACACCACGGCGTCTTTAGCCGTGAGGACTCAGCAGTCCACTTCATGTATTACTGATATTTGCAAGTCGCACTGTTAGTCGGGATTCGAGCCCTGCAGATAAACACGCGTCACCCGCTCACACTACCACTCATTAGGTTCACTGTAGGCTGGACACAAACTACCAGCTCTAGAAATAATATATTAATAGTGTTTGCAAATCGCACTAGTGCTCCAAATGTTTTTTTGTTTTGATTTTTAATTGTATATATTGTAAATGCATTGTATATGCCCAATTTCCATTAGGTATATTTTATATTCCCAATTTCATTTTGTGCAGTTTGAGGGTTAATGGAAACCCTCCTACTGTGTTTTTCTCTTGAAAGGAAAAGAACAAAACTGTGACAAAATACATAGAAACAGCGTTTTGTGTGTGTGCAGATCTGTTTGGGTTTGCTGGACAAACATCTCGTCTGGCTGGAAAACACAAAAACATTTTAGATTTTTGTCTGATTACGACTCAAAGCAGATTTCAGATGTTACAAAGCCTTAAAATCCTCCTCTAACTCTGCTGCGTCTGTTTGTCTGCGTGCGGGATTCACTCAGATTAAAAGAAATCATCGAAGCATAATTGATTTTTTTTATCCTCCTTTCATCTGTGTAACTGATGAAAACAACGTGTCTGTAATGTGTGAAATGAAGCGTTAATGTCGGCTGACGGCGAGACATCAGCAGCTCAAACACAGCGTGAGTGTTTGCAGCTGAGAGGAGTCGCTGCCTTTTGTTTGCTGCTGAATCGTACGATATAAAAACTCTCACGCCTTCTTCTGGCGCTCGCTGTTGTGACATTTATACATTGTCACCGAAGTCTTTGAAGTGCAGTATGCAAATGTGTTTGACCCGGAGATGACCGGTGCTATCGCGGCGAATCACTAACAAGCGCAGTCAGCCTGTTAAGTCGCTCTGCGTGTGAATGCAGATGCAGAGCTTTGATATTCTGCTGATGGCCCGACGGTTAAAATGGCTGTGATGATGAAAGCGTTTTTTCTGATTCATCCGCTCTCAAAGCAAACCGTTTATAACTTATTTGATCAAACGCTGTAAAATATGCATGATGTTTCTACATGTTTCTACTCTGATGAAGAGCCAACGCTTCAGACTTTCTGCACTTAAATGCTTTCAGGGACCAGATTGGTTTAATCCAATCAGCTTCGAAAAAATACCATTTAAACACGACCCAAAATCAATCAGCATCCTTAGCCAGTGTAGCGCGATAATAATTTAATCTAAAATTATTTTCCATCTGCATTTAATCTGCGCTGATCCTGATCTGGGTCAGTTTGTCGAAGCAGAAATCAGAAATTAAAGCTCCTGAAAACTCGGCAAGAGTTTCTCCGTAACATGAAGTATCTGTTGCTAAATGAGCCATAATGAAACAAATATGAAAAACGTCCTTCGTATTACATATTAAGAGTTTACTTGCAGGTGGGTCTTCAGTGTAGAGCACTAAATATTTGTGCCTAAATAAATTAGAATTCAAATTATAATGCAATAAAGACAAATAGCATCACTCTTGGTATTTATTAGTTTACTTGCAGGCAGGTTTTGCTCGTAAACGCTCTTGAGCTCAACAAATTCCTTCACAAAATGATGAACCGAATATGTTGTGTTTCATAATAGTTGTGAAAATAGTTGTTTGGTTTACCATGAGCCCCAAAAATGAACACAGAGCAGTTGGATAATACTGCACAGACATTTTTGAATGTGTTAAAACCTTATTTTTTATTTGATCTCTGTCAAATTCTTATTGCCATTCAATAAAAAACTTTCTCTGAAACCATAAAGAGTTTAAAGGAGGTGAGCAATTTTTAATTTTCGGTTTGATTGAGCGTTGATTGGATGGAGGGTTGCTCATATTAAGATTTCGGTTGTGTTTAACCTTTGGTTACCGAGGTAACAGCTAGTGTTTTAGCGGCTGGTGTTTCTGTTACAGTGCAGCCAAACAAACTCAGCTTGTTCTAAAAAGAAATCAGTCTATAACAATTTAAGTAATAAAGTAGTTTTGTAAACAGTTTTTTTTTAATGATAGCAGTCAGCGCTAGGCGAGGAAGATATATCGAATACACTCGATGTATCGTGGCTTGTTCTGTGTGGGATTTATTAAATGACTTTATATAACTTTATTCTGTAGTGTGAGCAGGTGAGGCGTGTGTCTTTGTATCTGCACGGCTGCAGGCTGCAGCTATTTGCTGCGTTTTGGGACCAAAAATTATCGCAAATATTTTTAATACATAAACTGGAGAGCCGTTAGTTTGTTTTACTGTGTCCGGCGTTCCTGAGAGTGTGCCAAATTACTCTAAATTGTTGTCTCTTACTTTGAATAAAGATGCGAGTCAATAGGAGTCACTCAGGTCGATCACTGGAGATGAACGAATTCGGTTGCAAAGAGTTTATTTGTTCTCAGGCAGCAACACCAACAACCTGCAGTCGATCCAGACTGAAGCAGAGCTCTCGATGCTCCAAAACTCCAGTTCTGCTCAGCAGTGTGACGCAGAAAAGCTCTATTTCTTCTGTATGAAAGTATCCATATTACCGCGGCGAGCGTGGCCGAGCGTGTCCGTGTGTTGCAGAGCGTGTCCGTGTGTGTCCGAGCGTGGCCGAGCGTGTCCGTGCGTGTCCGAGCGTGTCCGAGCCGGTGACCTTGGCCAGCAGAGTGAGTGACTTGTGTTTTAGCGCTTTGACAGGTTCAAATGTTTTCAAACTGGACGTCTTAAATCTGGATCGTGAAATGAGTCGTTTCGCGGCAGTTTGATGCTCACAAAAATGAATGAGGAAAAGTTTTGACAGCATCACATGACGACCCTGATGATGTCATTTCACTTCCGGCCACTATGTAAAGTTTTCTTCAGAGCCTGGCGCACTTCCTGGGGGCGTGGTCAACCCCACCGTGTGCTTGTGTCCGCATCACGGCAGCAGCATCCTGCACGTCAACAGCAGACGCAGAAGGAGACGTAGAGCGTCACATGTAGACGCTGAAGTTGACTGACAGAGCGGCAACATGTGACGAGTTGAGATGAGAACGTGTCGCTCTTCCTTGTTCTGACCGGTCAGCACTTTGGTCACGTAATCGCAGCCTTCCTGAATTCGTGGGTTATACAGGTGCATCTCAAAAAAGTTGGCTGTTGTGAAAAAGTTCCTTTTTCCCGTAATTTAACTAAAGAGGATAACTTTTATTTATTGTATATTCATTACACGTAAATGTAAATGTTTTTTGTTTTAATTTTGATGATTACGGCTTATAGCTCATGAAAATCAGAAATCCCGTCTCTGGACGTCCACCTGCGGCTCTGCTCAGGTGTTATTGAAGCACAAGCTTCTTTTAAACTCTCTTTTTCACATTTTTCTAGCTGTACGCCATATTTATCAAAATTAAAATAGAGATTATATTAATATATTAGAATATATGAAATTTTCTCTTTCTTAAATAACTGATGGAAAACACTGAACCTCATGACAATATTCTAAGTTTTTCAGATGCGCCTGAACACGAAGCTCTGGCTCGTAATCAGGAAGGATTTTTGGACTTTTGGTGCATTCATTTTGCCCGAGAGCAGCTTGAAAATGTTCAAAACTGAGTATAAAAAACATAATTATTATTTTTTAATGCCTCACTCTGGAGTTTCACACACCAAGTTTCATTTTTCCAGTTCTGAGTAAAAACAACAGCGAGACGTTTAGGAGCACGAAGACAATCAGAGTCATTTCTGGTCCTTTCTTCGTCTTTGAGTCAAAAATCGTCTCCGTTTATGTGCATTTCTACAATCTGCTTTCTTTTACACAAGACTCTCTGTCTCTGTCTGTCTCTCCGTGTCTCTCTCTTTTTCTGTCTCTGTCTGTCCGTCTCTGTCTCTGTCTGTCTCGCTCTGTTTCTGTCTGTGTCTCTGTGTCTCTGTCTGTCTCTCTCTGTCTCTGTCTGTCTCTCTCTGTTTCTGTCTGTGTCTCTCTCTGTGTCTCTGTCTGTCTCTCTCTGTTTCTGTCTGTGTCTCTCTCTGTGTCTCTGTCTGTCTCTCTCTGTCTCTGTCTGTCTCTCTGTGTCTCTGTCTGTCTCTCTCTCTGTCTGTCTCTGTCTGTCTCTCTGTGTCTCTGTCTGTCTCTCTCTCTGTCTGTCTCTGTCTGTCTCTCTGTGTCTCTGTCTGTCTCTCTCTCTGTCTGTCTCTGTCTGTCTCTCTGTGCCTCTGTGCCACTTTTTAATGTTTTCTGAGGAAAACTTTACCAGGAACATTCAGGGAGACACAGAAAGTAAATCAGAGAGGAAGTTTAAGTGCTTTCCACGTCCGAATCTGTGTGTGTGTGTGTGTTTGTGTGTGTGTGTTTGTGTGTGTGTGTGTGTGTGTGTGTTTCTGTGTTTGTGTGTGTGTGTGTGTGTGTGTGTGTTTCTGTGTTTGTGTGTGTGTGTCTGTGTGTGTGTGTGGCACAGTTCTCATGCTACAGCAGACACACACACACTTAGGTTGAGTGACAGAAACGCAGAGTGACACATTCACTTTCTCTGCTTTTTCTTTTTTTAACGGCGGCACTAAAAGAATCTCACTTCCTGTCGGCTCAGAGGAGATAAATCGCCACGGTAACCGGAGGTCAGAGGGTCGTTGCTTTGAAACGGGCCCCCGGGACCCGAGCAGCCGTAACACCGCGCTCGGGTTTACTTTCTCAGGTGGATGTTTTTGTGTGCGCGCCGCGCTGACGTCCACGCTGGCATTTGGAGTTTCCTCCCTGACCTCCACCGTAAAGACTTAAATGTCCGTCTCCATCCGACCGGAGCGTCTGAAGTCTCTGCGTCTCCGTCTGCTGCAAAAATTACGTTTTCCACAGAATATGGACAATAGCAGCGGCAGATGTGCGGTTGTAAAATTTCTATTTGAAACAGTTTTGTGCATCTCAGGTAATTACGTTTTAACCCTGAAACGCCATAATTAATTAAAGTAATTTAAAAAATATATATTTTCTTGCAAGAAAAGTGCTTTTATTATTCTCTCATATAAAAAGACATATTTGCTAAATTCAAAATGCACCACTCCATCAGTTAATTTGCTTACATGCACAAAATATTTTGTTTTTTGTCTTTATTCTGAAAAAGACAATATTCTTATTCAGCTGTTTACTGTGTAATGAAAATTAATATTCCACTACTATTCCAGTTTACATGCAGCCATGCATACTCCGATTAACCTTTTGAAACCTCAGCAGTGTGATTTCTTTGGGCAAAGGCAATGAGAAATTTAACAAGACATGGCCCAATAATTAGTGAGAAATTGGTTAAAAAAATGAAATAAAATAAATTTAAAAAACAGGAAATTTACCTTAAAAAAAGCAAAAATAACTAAATAAATGAATAAGAAAATTAACTTAAAAATTGATTAAAATATATATACATTTTAGTTTTGTACCATCATTTTAAATATTTAATTATATAATTTCTACACATAGTTTTCTGGACATTTTTTGAGAATTCTTATAAACATTTCACCCTTTTTAAACTCTAATTTTCAGGTTATTTTCTTGTCACCTTTCACTAATATCTCACAGTGTGCTGGAAATCTCTTGCCATGTTGGTCACTGCCATTTTTTTCTCCGTGTTTGAAAGAAATCAGACCATATTGCTCAGGTTTCAAAGGGTTAAAATATGGGAAAGTAGAGCAGCCGGAGCCGCTTGTCATTTTAGTTCTTTGCATTCAAATAGGATTTTTTCACACAGACTCCCTCTGGCCTTCCTTCCTCCTGTAGATATCTCAGTCTGTCATGAAGGTAAAATACAGAAATATAGGATCTTCTTTTGCATCTCGACCCCACAGCTCTGCAAACAGTCAGCGAGTCATGACAACACACACAGTCCACCGTGAATAAATAAGAGGTTGCGTGTCCAAAACTGCAGTAAAAATCCGAATAGAGACAAATATTCCAAATTGTACGCATTTCAAAAAAAGCTCCCAAAAGCATAAATAATGAATACAGAGGCTGGTGAGTGTAATGTAGCCTATTACATTCTTTAACGTAGAAAAGTCTGCGGACTGACGTCCTGCATCACTTTGTTCTGGCTCACAGGAAACTAACAGATTCAGTCTTTAGGATTTCTGTCTATTTTTCTGTTGCTTTGTTCTTGGTGGGGCCATAAAGGGTTAAATGCTCCCCTGCAGCCTGGCTGGCCTCGTGCTGTACTGTACGCCGACAGACTTATGAGGTTATGATAAGCTGCCCTGGATCTCCCGACGCCGCGTTCGCTTCCAGCGCTCGTTGTGAGCGCTCAGCCTTGACGACACGCCGGCACCCCCCCACACCGCGACCTTGCAAGTTTTGACACTCGCCGCCATAACTCCAACGCTCGGTGGTTGGAGAGAAATGAGGCCATAATTCAGCCCACACACACACACACACACACACACAGATGTGGACGCACTTTAGGCGAAGAATGATCGCTGGATCAATATTTAGTCGAAGAAACGCAGATAAATTCAAAGAAAGACTTCAAAGAAAGTAATTAAAAATCTTTTCTTGAAAAGTTTAGTTTAACAAAAACTAAATTTATAACGGTCATAATTACATATTTAAAGATTTCTAAGTCTTATGTTTCGTCCTTTCTTTTGATTTGACTAATTTCTGGGTAATTGTCTTGTTCTCTTTACTCATTTCTTGCTAAATTTGAGGTAATTTCTCCTTTTTTTGCTCATTCTTTCCCTTTCGTGGTTTTAAAAGATGTTTTTTTCAGGTTTCGGAGGATGAAGAGAACATTTGATGTAAGTTCTCTGAAATCGCTCTGTTGTACGAGGTTCATGCACATGTGATCAATCTGTGCTTTTATTCTCACTTCAGCTCCTCAGACAGGAGAATAAACTCAGCCCGAGTTTTATGCAGATTCTTCTCTGCAGCAGGAGTAAGCCCTCCCAAAAATGCATAAAAAAGTAAATAGCCTCCTTCAGCGGCGGCTGCAGTCGGTCTCACAAGACTAATCAAGCAAAGATACCAGAGTTTGCTTTTCTAAGTGCGCTGTTTTCTGATGTAATGTGAGATTCCAGAATTGAAAACCTTCCTGTGCGCTCGTCGACTTCGGCCTCGTTCAGCCTCGTTCGGCCGGCGTGTGAACGATTCCAGCTGGGATGTTTCTGCACGCTCCAGCAGCTTCTCTGAATCCATCAACTACACGGAGCAGAAACGTTTCTCACAAAAATACTCTGTTCTTACGGCGAGCGCCCGGAAACGAGAAAACATAAAGGTTTCCAAAAAAGGCCTCACTGATTTAAATTCAGGGGTTACTACGGGACAAATACAGAGAATTACATCAAGGGGAAAATAAATAATGAGAAATGTTTTAAATAAATAGAAGAAATACATTTTTATATTCAAAAACAGCTATGTTAATACAGATGCTATTTTTTTTAAATCATTTTTTATGCTTTAATATTTTTTTAAACTGTCTGCCATGTTTTGACTGTAACTTTTTGGAAGCATCTTATAATACAACCGGCAGCTTACAGTGTAATTACGAGAAACTTACAAGGTACTTTAGAGGAGAGATGTTTAAAGTTATCCTCTCAGTATTTTGTCAGTACTGGGTACTTTAGAGGAAACATGTTTGAAGTTATCCTCTAAGTAAAAAGTAAAAATCCTGCTAAGTCCGCATTTCTCTGTAATTACGACAATTATTGGGACTTATTATACTTTTTGTGTTATCCTCTAATCTTATTTGTCTTTGAAATCATAGGGTATATTATTTGAAATAACAACACATAATATGACTTTTAAGTAAAAGTAGACCCGTGACATTTGTCGACTAAAACTAGACTTTGACTATGAAGGATAGTCAGGACTAAAATGTGACTAAAACTAATAAGCATTTCCGTCCCAAGACTAAATTTAAAAATCATTTTTAAAATTAACAGCCGTGCAGGTACATACATTGTAGTATCAGCGTACATAAATATGCATTTTTTGAATACACATGGCTAATCATTTTTATGAGCGGTCCGAGACAGCTGCCCTGGGGAACTCCACGTTTATTAAATATTTGACAGGGTCGAGTTAAACAGAACACCATGTTCTCTGTTGGATAAATCATTTTTCATCCAATTAATCACTGAAATTTAAAAACCATATTCAGATAGTTTTTGGAGTAGTAGATTGTACGTTAAGTCCCGTTGTCACTTTGCCATTTCTTACATTCATTTTTAAAAATACTTGATAATATTTTCCTGGAGCTCATTTAGTCTCTAAAATGATCTAAATATTTCTGAGGCTTTCGACCAAAAATTTCAGATTTGGTCTTTAATAAACAAAGCAGATTGAATGTCTGAATTGAGTCATTTTTCAGTGATAATACAGAATATGTGCCTCCAAATCATCCGTTTGGCTCCATGACGGCCAAGGACGAAGCAGATCGGATATTTGCTCTGTTCAGATCCCCGTACACGCCTTCATAATATATCGCCGTGACTCCTCATCTCGGATTCAATTGAAAAATGGAAGCGTGCTCCATCAGGAGGAGAGGGTCTCCGCTGTGGGCCCCACATTTTATTCTGTCCATGAATAAAACATGTGCCACTGGGTATGCAGTGGTCACAGGCGCTAACCCTCCCAGATCCTCTCATATTTATACCGAATCTATATTAATCTACATCTCCACCAAATTACCTTCACGCCTGCAGACAATATCACAGTGTTTCACGGCCGATTACATTTAAAAAGGGCTACAGCGTTTTAAAAAATGAATGTGGTTCAATACACGGTGATTTTGTCTCCGTGTAATCATATGAAAAAGTTTGGTTTCCAATCAGAAGATTCTCATTTCGCTCACCTCGTTCAGCAGAGACGAGACAGAAAAGCGTCTCTGCCACCAAAGTGAGATGAATCATGTGACTTCATGCAGTGATGTGTAAAATAACGAAGGGACCCCTTTAGTGGATTAAACAGTCTGCCTGTTTTAACTTATGGAGGGTTTGTACTTAACCCTTTAACACATGGATCAACATCAGTTTTCTTTTGGTGGCAGTTAATTCTCTGAAACCTTAAAAAAAAAGGTTTAATGTCTTTCAAAAACACAAGGAGAAACATAATGAGCATGTGGACCAGAAATGTCCCTCATAAAAAAAAAAAAAAACGAAAAGGTGATGAGGATATTATCTGAAAATTAGCTGAATGGGATTATTAGATTTAATTTTTTTTTAAAAGAGGAAAAATGTCCAGAAAACTCTATTTTTCTCAACACAAAAAAGGCAAAGTGAGAGAATTCAACTCCAGATTCAACAAACGATCTTAACCATCCAAATCTGACCAGCTGTGCTCGGCGATTAATCCCACCCATCATCAGTCACCTGTTAGCACAGGTAATGCCCCCTCAACACCATATAAGGACAGGTTTTGTGCCCTGTGCAAAAAAAGTCTGTAAAAAAAAAACAATCAGGATAATATTTCACAAGTTAAAGCATGAATGCAGAAAAGTTTCAAGAAATGTCATAAATGACAATAAACTCACTGAAAGGAAAAAAAGTGATTAAAAATGTCCTAAAATCTTAGAAATGTCGTAAAACCCTACAAATGTCCAAATCTAAGAAATGTCTTAAAATTCTAGAAACATCCTTAAATCCTAGAAATGTCCAGAAACCTTAGAAATGTCCTAGAATTCCAAAAATGTCCCAAACTCTTAGAAATGTCCTGAAATCCGAGAAATGTCTTTAAATCCTAGAAGCAGAAGTAAGAGGATCTTTGTATGATGGTGATTCTGAGTTCTGGTGTGTTTTTTAAAGATGATCTGAGTCTTTGGGAGTTTGCTGTTCATCGGTGCGGCTCACAGCTGCAGAAACAGACTGAAACATCAGTTAGTGCAGCTTCAGTACTTCAATACTCATCGAGCATAAAAACCACAGGTTATAAACGCTGCTGTGTCTCCGTCCTGTTCGTCTCTGCGGCGTCTCTGCGGCGTCTCCTCAGACGTGCCGGCGGCCGCAGGCCGAGGGAGGAGACGCATCCATCAGCTGGTAATGATGAGAAGGATCTGTTGTGGCAAACATTTATTTTGAGTGTGAACGCTCGTGAAGCCGGCCGATCAGCTCGTTCATCAGCAGCCGCAGAGGAACCTAATTACGGAGGGCTGTCTGTCAACGTAATGTTTGTCTCTCACTTCGCTGCTGCCACCAGACGCCTGCTCATCTCTGTCTCTGCAGCGTTAACAGATGAGCTGCGTCCAGAGCCTCAGCAGAGACACCGGCCTCAGTGTCCCTTCAGAGGAGACGTTCATGAGGGACGGTCGTCTTTTTACCGGCAGACTTCGGGAGGTGTTGACAGTCAGCGAAGGTTAACCGTCAGATATTTTATCACTAGCTAGTTTCCATCACAGATTTGTGACGAGACACAGTCAGCTCCACGTTGTTAAAACACAACGTGGAGCTGACTGTGTGTCGTCTGAGCGATGTCATGTGACTTCTCCTCTGGTGATAACGTCCCAGTAACCATGGTGACGGATCTTCAGAACATCAGCGTTGTTCCTATTGCAGCGCCTCATTAAAGCCGATCTAATATCGGCGTAACTTCTTTTTGTATCAGACTTCAGAAGACCTCGTAGTTTTAGAGAAAGACGTGACTTTGTTCCACGTTTTCTTCTTCTTTGGGTTTAATGGCGGCTGATTTCTGGCTGTGATGAATGTTTTCCTTTTCAGCTTCTGACTGCAGCAACAAATACAGAACTGAAGAGCAGATTTTCTGGCAATAGTTAAAGAAAAAAATGGCGTTTTTCACTTAATTTTTTTTTTTTTCACGGCCATGAAGTAGTTTTTTTTTTAAAATCACCTAAAATCCTGAAAATCTTTTCTTTAACACTCATCAACAATTTTTTAAACACATTTTTTTAAATCATCAAAACATGTTTTAAGACTTTTCAAAAATTGTAAAAATTGCAAGAAAAAGTCAAAAGAAAAAGATGCCATTTTTTTAAAATGTTTTTTTTTTTTAAATCAGCAGTAAAATAAATAGAAAATTCTGCCTCTTCCTTAAGGCCAAAATAAAACCATCATTCCCTCCTCAGCGCTTAAAAAATGATTTGACACGCCTTCTTCTTTTATAATACTTACTTACTTATTCATATATATTTTTTTAAAAGCTATTATAACGTCATGAAAACTAACTTTTATAAGGAGTGTCAGTGGTTTTTTCAGAGAATGTAGGGTCTTTAAAATTTGCCTGAAAGTCCTGGAAAAGTCTTTTAAAAGTGTTCTTGTTAAAACTGTGTCTGAGCGCTGATGAGGAGACTTCAGAGTCCTCTCAGCTGTTGTTTCTGCTCTTTTCTGCTCTGACTGCAGATTATTTCACGTCTCTGCAGCCTCCAGGAGCGACGCTAACTTTACTCCGTACAGACAGATCACACGTGGCCTCACAGCAAATCAGATCAATATATTTCTGTTGCCGAGGCGTCAGACGGACTCGTTGATGTCGCCGCTCCTCCCTGTTATCGACGGCCTGTCAGATTAAAACCATCATCGCCGGGCTCTGCTGACACAGCAGCAGCACAGAGCCTGACCCTCTGAACTCAGCTCGGGTTTTTATTATTTTATCATTTTATTAAAACATCTCAAAGCCGGGACACTTTCTCTGCCTGATGAGAGAAAAGACTTCATGTTAGACGCTGAAAAGGATGTTTGTTCATTCAGCTGCTGGAGCGAGCAGATATTGAACGTTTCTGTGCAACACAAAGAGCAACAGAAAGGACTAATCAGACCAGGCTGTTTACGCTGTAAGTGCATTATAATACAGCTGCAATACAGAGATGAGTCAGTTTCTCACAGAGAAAAAGAAGCAAAGTGCTAATATGCAAGAAGGAAAGGAATAAATTACATCAAAGAAAGAAAGAAAACTGAAAAAGGAGAGGAAACTTACATGAAAGAAGCAAAGAAAGACAGCTGGAGGAAGAAAAAACAGGAAAACTATTCAGACAAGCTTTTTAAAAACTAGAAAAGTCATTTATTGCAATTTCCAGGCCTGGAAAACTTTTGGAAAACTTAATATGCCCTAAAAGTCAGAGAAATCTGTTTCACCAACCTGCATAACAACAGGCGATGTGTTCAAGGACCTTTGGAAAATTAAAACTCAAACATCGATACATTCTGATTTTACAGTTTCTGGATGATAAATGGCAAAATCAGCAGCAGAAGAAAAACTCCTGCACACTGTTCACCTCAACTTAAATTCTTTAGGTTATCTGAAGTTAACTTGAAACGTTTTTATTAAAGTCCATCGTCGATCACAAGTGATGCGTTCAGTGTGCAGTTTTTCTCCTGCGCACCTGTCAATCCACAGGTGTGCAAAAGTTTTCAGCCTGTAATTTTAGAAAAAAAATACAAAAACTTAAAAAAGAAGGAAAAATGTTTTCTTTAAAAATTGCAAAAAATTGTAAAATAAAAACAAAATCAACGTTTAAAGTTGTATGCCCCTCCCCTAAAGCCGATATAAAACCTTCAGTCCCTCCTCAGCGCTTAAGAAATGATTCGACACCCCTCCCCCTTTTTGCACCCCCCCCCCATAAATAACACACAGTCCCTAAGTTATGTTTTAATATTCAGTTTTAATCATCTTTTTAAGCCGTTATTTAAAATATATATATATATTTAGAAAGCTGTTATATAGAAATAAAAACCAGATAAGGAGCATCAATGGTTGTTTCAGAGGATGTCTGGTCTTGTCCTGGAAAAGTCCTGGAAGACTTTTGGTAAAGATGTGTGTGAACCCTGCACAAGGAAATCAGTGTGAATCTGAGGTGTAAGAAATATTTAGTGAGTTTATTTTGAAATACCTGTTTGCATCTGACCATCAGAAACTTTTAGTTTAGTTTATTTTGAAAAGACACAATGTATTTAACAGCCGTAAACCGACACGCCGTCCCTCGACGTCAACAGCAGACGCAGACGTCAAAAGTCCTCTGGACATTCGGCGATATTTGACGAGCTGGTTTGAAAATGTGACGGGAAAACAGAAAAAGTACAGAAACATCGAACATGAAAGAAAGTGATGAATAAAAAGTTATGAGAGAAAAAAGAGAAAAACAGAAGAAAGCACAAAAAAGATTAAACAAAACTGACTCAAAAAATGTAAAGAAAGAGGGAGAAGAGAGAAAAAGAAAAGACAGGAAGGAAGAAAGGAAGAGAGAAACTAAAATACAGACGGAGAGACGGAGAGACGGAGAGTTCGTTTCCCTGACAGAAGACAAACGTCGCCTCAGGTGTCGCTGACTCCGAGCAGAGATGAGAGCTGGACTCCCCGTGAGCGTCGCATTAACCTCCGAACGCCGGAGTCCAGCTCACATCCGGCGTTCGTTACAATCTGCCGCCACACGCTCGTTACTGACGGAGGTGAAGAGGACGGACGGAGAGATAAACATTTATCTGCTGCACAAAACTTTTTAGATTTCGATTTGTCCTGCTGAGAAATGAACGAGTCGTATTGAATATTTAACAATAATGTTTTTATTTTTTCAGTTTTGGTTGTGAATGAAGACGTTAGATGTGTAAAATGGTTCGATTTGTTAAAAAAGAGACTGAAAACAAACAAACATATTTCAAATAGCTATTAAATGTTAATGAAAAGGAACTAATAAGAGTATCGATGATTGTTTTAGAGAATGTATGGTCTTTAAAATTTGCCTCAGAGTCCTGGAGAAGTCCTGGAAAAGTCCTGGAAATTATGTTAAAGTGGTTTATTTTCAGTCAGTGAAGAAGTCGTCCTCTTGCTCACTCAGACTGTCTGTAGATAATCTGTCCTCACCAACTGTGAGGCCCCGCTCTGGCCCCGCTCTGGCCTGATTCTGGCCCCGCTCTGGCCCCGCTCTGGCCTGATTCTGGCCCCGCTCTGGCCCCGCTCTGGCCCCGCTCTGGCCCCGCTCTGGCCCCGCTCTGGCCTGATTCTGGCCCCGCTCTGGCCTGATTCTGGCCCCGCTCTGGCCCCGCTCTGGCCCCGCTCTGGCCCCGCTCTGGCCCCGCTCTGGCCTGATTCTGGCCCCGCTCTGGCCCCGCTCTGGCCCCGCTCTGGCCCCGATCTGGCCCCGCTCTGGCCTAAAGTGTCCTTTCTAAGTGTGATAATTTCGGCTGTCATTCGTGACTCTCGGAGGCCGACCCCCGTCTGACTCGGCGGCGCTGCCCTCTTCACGCCGCTCTGACAGCCGCCGCTCTTAAAGGCCACGCTCTTTGTGCAAAGTCCTCGTGCTACTTTTCATCAGATCTTTGTGAGCCAAATGTCATCAGAGCGCGGCGGCGTTTTAGCGAGCGGGTCACAATGTGGATCTGCATGAGAGGACTAACAAATCGCATCAGTGCTGGAGAGACAGCAGCCCGAAAAATGACATTTTCAAACAGAAAATCTAAAAGTTTTCAGCCGTGGAGGACGAGCGAGAGTTTAGTGCACACTCACGTTTCTTAATCGGATCAGTGAAACTGTGTTCAGACGTCTTTTTTCTGTAGAGGATGAATCTGACTGACCTCAGTGACCCGCTGACTTCCTGTTGCGCCTCCACAAGGGTCATACGGAGTGAGTGATCAGTAATGATCTCTGCTCTGTGATATACAGTATGTGTATATACACGCCGTGTGTGTGTGTGTGTGTGTGTGTGTGTGAGTGTGTGTGTGTGCGTGTGTGTGTGTGTGTGTAAAATAAAATAGCAAACCAAATCACAATAATTCTAATGTTAACATTTTGCAACAAGTTTATTGTTGCATGGGAAATTATTAGATGTGAAATATTATATTTTATAAAATAAATGTATAATTAACAATAACGTCAGCAAAAACAACAACAACAACAACAACAACAACAACAACAACAACAACAACAACAACAACAACAATAATAATAATAATAATAATAATAATAGTTTGTGGTTTGGGTGGGGTTTCTTTACAGGTGAGATGATGCCACCTGAGCCTCCTCATGTTTGTTGTGCTGACAAATGTGATTAAATTAGAATAAACACTGAGTGCAACTTAAGGCAATTTCTGCGTTCTTTTGTGTGTTTTGTACGTTGACATTACTGTTTTAGTTACTTAGGTTCGTTCCTAAATGTGAGTTTTTTGTTTCTCTGTTTTTTTTTATTTCAGTTAACTGCTGCTTTTTTAAAATGCTTTTTCCCGTCACACTCTTGTCACATGCTGCTCTGAAACACGAGGACGTTCACGGAGATTTGTGGAGTGAAGTTGATTTCATGGAGCGGAGGCTTGTAGCTTTTACTTTTCTTTTTTTCAGGACGTGGATTGTTGTGAGAGCAGCTTTCAGCAGGACAGAGAAAGTTGTCTCGCTGTCTGTGCTCAGTTAAAGAAGAATAAAAGTTAATGATCCACATTTTTGTGACGTCTTGTACAGACATTAAAATGTTGTTGAGGTTTTTGACAGCTCGCTGCAGTGATGGGCGTTCGGGTTCGGTTTGTTGTGTTCATAATCTGATGTCAGAAACCGAGAACTCGTCATTCTGATCAAAAGGTTTTAATTTTTGGGTTATAAGTTGTCAGTTGTGATGTGAGATGATTGTGCGCTCACATGTGACGGTGCAGCAGACGAGCTCTGCTCTTCAGAGGTAAAAAAAAAGAAAAGCTGCTGCGTTTTTAGTGGCATTTATTGAAATGAGTGATGTCTGAGCTCTCAGCCTTTTTGCCTCTCAGTTTTAAGACGCTGTGTGCCGAAATGTCGGCGGTTTCATGAAATGTCAGACAGCAGAGAGACGAGCTCGGCTGCTGAGGTCTTTTTCACTGACTTTGACTTCAGCCTTTTGGACGGACTCTTGGAGGAACATTTCTCAAACGTTTTGTGTCCCACGCAGAGTTTTTTCAGGTGTGCTGATCTCACGGCGTTTGTTCTGTGTCCTCAGGTGGAATCTGCATCGCTCAGTCTCTGAAGATCCCTCACGACCACAAACCCTCCGACTTCGACAAAATCATCCGTCTGCTGCTGGACACTCGCTACGCCAGAGCTGTCATCCTGTTCGCCTCCGACGAGGACATCAGGTAGACAATACCCAGCCCAACTTTTCATTTTAATAACAGAAGGTGAAGTACGCCAAAATAAACTGTATTTCAGTAACTCTACACCAGCACAGGCCCGGGTTAACCCTTTCAATGCTGAGCAAATTGGCCTGTTTTCTTTAAAAACGTGAGAGGAAGGCGATGATCAAATTAACAAAAAAAAGCCAAGATGTTATCAAGAAATGAGTGAAAGGTTACAAGAAAAATAAGCAAAAAAGAATAAAAAATAATGAAGTGTTAAAAATATATAAATAATATAAATATTTATATAAATAATAGATTTATATTTTTTATGTAACATGATTTTAAATATATAATCATAAGACATTTCTTTCCCTTTTTTGATAATATTCTTTGATAAGTTGCTCATTATGTTCTTTTCTCATGTTTTTAAAGGTTTCAGAGGTTTAAATGCTTCTGAACTGCGTCTGAATTTAGCACAAGAAAACTGATGTCAGTCCAGGTGTTGAAGGGTTAACTTTATGGAACATCAGATTTATTTTCCCCCAAAAAACAGATCATACAAAGCAAATAAATGAAGGCAACAGAAAAAGAGTTCAGAGTAAGAGAGTAAGACAGATTTTTAGGGCCTCTTAATCTTCTGACTTTTTTTGCTCATAATATTACATTTTAAAACTCGTAAAATTATGACATTTTTGTCGTAAAATTATTATTTTACTGTCATTATATAAAGACTTTATTCTCGAAAATTTAACGACTCGTTTCTCATAATGTTACAACTTTATTTGTAAAAAATTGCAGCTTTTTTCTCATAATATTACAACTTCATTCTCATAAAATTACTGCTTTCTTCTTGTCACATTGCAAGTATTTTCTCGTAATATTACAACTTTTTTCTCTGAAAATTATGACTTTTATTATGAATTGTTTAAAAATTGAGACTTTTTGCTCGTAATATTCCATCTTTGTTCTTGTAATATTACAAGTTTATTCTTGAAATTATGACTTTATTCTCAAAATAAAACTTTTTTTTCTTTATTGTGGCCCTAATCCTCCGTTGTATTAAAGTTCGCTAAAAAGAGTTTAATAAATATAAACCTTTACTGAATGATAAGGCTTAAAGATAATAATAATGAATTAAACTCACTGAACAGACTGAGACATTTGAATATTTTGGCTGATGGGACCAAATAATCTCACAGGGCAGAATCACTCACACAGGTAACCCCTCACACACCCCCGTGATGTCACAGCCTTTGGTTTGGTCCGGGGGTTGGCCTCCTGTTTGAATTCAGGCCCCGCCCCCAGCATCACCTTTTGCCAAACTGCAACCGGAAGAGTCCACGGCTGCAGACGACAGGCGGGAAAACTGAGAAACAGCAAACAGCAACGTGAGAAAACAACAAAAGTGCGTTTTTCAGCTAAAAAAAACGATTTTCTTCATCGACAAACTTTAAACTCAACAAACAGGAAACTGCCAGTCATTTAACAGAGTGTCACTGTGTGTGTGTGTGTGTGTGTGTGTGTGTGTGTTCATGTTACCTTTTTACTTATGTTAACACAAACTGAAATATTGAACTGTTTAAATCTATTTAACCCTTTAACAGCCATTGTGATCGCACAGTTGACCTTCTGTGATCAATCTGCTTCACTAAAAACTTTAACTAAAAACGTAAATTTCATTTTATACGGATGTTTTTAGTCGATGCATTTGAGCGTTTGATTATACTGTAATTCTATTGAATCCTGTTTTTATTATATTGAATTGACTTTGTTGTTTTTGTGCCAACATTTTAGATTTTGTTGAAAGTTTAATTTTTATTTGTATTGATTTTTGTTTGTTCATTTGTTTATGTTATGAAGTTACTTTTATTTTGATTTTCTTTTTTTTTTTTTTTAAATAAGATTTAATAAGATTACATTGACTTTTACACTTTTTTTTAATGATGCATTATTCTGGGAAATTTATTTATTTATTTTTTTTAAAACAAATTGATGAATTTGTTAACAGATTTTATGGTCTATATTAGCCTGTAGAGTTGGGCGAAACACCACAAAAGGCTGCGTGGTTTGAGCTCAGGTGTAGTGAGTTTCCAGCTCGGTTCTGCTGAAAGAATAAACTGATGTCTGGTGTTTGATGTAAACCTGCAGAGATCACAGCAGAGCCGTGACGTAGGGACGGTTCTGTAGCTGCTGCTTCGTGACAGTTTGGGGAACGTTCCTCTCTGTAGTTCCTCTAGAACTCAAACACAATATTATTTTTATCTTCAGCATCATTTTTTGTACAATTCAAGATGACATAAGAAGATAAGAGAGGAAAAAAACCCAATCCAATTTTCTGCATCCAAACACACAAAAAATGTTTTTCAGATATATAACACAGTAAACTTGGTTTACTGGTATTAAACTTTTTATTTTTAAGTTGTAACAACTTTAAGTTAAATGTTCAGTTAACAGAATTATGAGACATAAAATAAACAGCAGTTATGATTAATAGTTAAATTTACTTACATTTGTTAAGGCTATTGAACAACTAGATTTTTTTTCAAAGTAAAATCAACTTGACAGATTTTAAAGTGCGCAGTGATAAGTGTACTTTATTGTTTTATGTTCCTGTCTATTTCCAATGGACAAAGAAAGAGAGAGATAAATATGGAAAAATAGACATAGAACTGGAAAACTGAAAAAGCCCTTAAAATATAACATTTCTGTAACATCATTTTAAACATGTAATTATGATAATTATAGTTTGCTCTTAGCTTTTAGTTTTTTCTCTGGACATTCTTTCATAGCTTTTTAAAAACAAATATTCTTAATTTATTTTAAAAAATTGTAATTTGTGGAAGGATTCTTAAGTTGCCCATTGCTTTTTTCTTTTTTTGTTCATTTCACTTTTTTTTTTATAAAGTAAAGAAAAATATTTTGTTTAGAGTTCAAAAGTTTAAATAAACATGTGAAAAGCATCTAACAGCAGCAAAGAAAAGTGAATACAATCCAATTTTCAAAGGGTTAATTGAGTTAACTGAGTACAGACGCAGTGGGAGAGTTTCGGGGGCACTTTGAGAAAAGTCGACACCTCTGCACTGCTGTTTTATCGACCAATGCAAAGATTTTTAGGTGGATCAAAAGGTTCCTGCCTGCGTGTGACCGGCTGGTGTGTTTGTTTTCAGAGGGATCCTGAACGCCAGCAAGCGGGCGGAGCAGGTGGGTCACTTCCTGTGGATTGGCTCGGACAGCTGGGGGGCCAAGAACAGCCCCATCCACCAGCTGGAGGACGCCGCCGTGAGCGCCATCACCATCCTGCCCAAGAGAGCCACTATCAGCGGTATGTGCATGTGTCCTAAATGTAGTCCAGATTGTGTATTTGAGTGTAATCAGTGAATTTGCAGCTCAGCTCCTACAATAAGTCTAAAATACACTGTGGAAACTAAATAGTTACATTCAGACTGTTCAGGTCCAAAAATGCTCCATTGAAACCCATTCAAACTGACATTTTTGATCCCACAGCCATCAGAGCAGAAAAACAGGACTTGTATTATTTCTGGGTGTCATTCTGGGCTTTTGACTCTGAATTTGTCATTTTGACTATTTTCCACCTGATGAGGTCATTTTGACCATATTTGGCATATGGAGGAAATACATGCTATTTCCACTAGGTGACCTGTCACAGTCAATGTAGCTGCTGATCACTGACATATCCCAGACTGTCAGCAGCTACACTCACACACTGACATATCCCAGACTGTCAGCAGCTACACTCACACACTGACATATCCCAGACTGTCAGCAGCTACACTCACACACTGACATATCCCAGACTGTCAGCAGCTACACTCACACACTGACATATCCCAGACTGTCAGCAGCTACACTCACACACTGACATATCCCAGACTGTCAGCAGCTACACTCACACACTGAAATATCCCAGACTGTCGGCAGCTACACTCACACACTGACATATCCCAGACTGTCAGCAGCTACACTCACACACTGACATATCCCAGACTGTCAGCAGCTACACTCACACACTGAAATATCCCAGACTGTCGGCAGCTACACTCACACACTGACATATCCCAGACTGTCAGCAGCTACACTCACACACTGACATATCCCAGACTGTCGGCAGCTACACTCACACACTGATATATCCCAGACTGTCAGCAGCTACACTCACACACTGACATATCCCAGACTGTCGGCAGCTACACTCACACACTGACATATCCCAGACTGTCAGCAGCTACACTCACACACTGAGGAGGAGGAGACTCAACATCATTCATCTAAAAATGTGGTGGCATCATGACAAAAACCTGACATTTTAGGGGTGAAAATAATGAATATTTAATATTTATAATCAGGACTGATGTTGGTTAAAAAAAATAACTTAATGAAAATAGAAAATCATATTAATGTATACATTTTTTTAGCCTGATTTTGAAAAGTGCATTTTGTGTGAGTATCTGACACAGAAAATAATAATGTATAAAATCATTGTTGCTGCTAATCACGACATCTTCCGGGCTGTGATCATCAAAAACAGCAGTCTACTTAGCATGTAGTATACTGAAACTAATTATTTTTTTCCATCTGAAAACAAAGCGGCATCATGACAGAAACCTGGCGCTGAAAGGTGTTTTTTGGGAGTCAGTTTGTCTATGCGGTTTGTGTTCGCGGCTCTCTGCACTGAGGCTCAGAAATAAGATAACTTCTCTCGTCTGCTCAGACGTGGTGAATTTATAGCTCACAGCGGCTTCGTTTATACCTGCAGTTTATCCGCCAGAGACGATGCAAATCAACATAGTGAACCTTTAGCCGGTTACAGACAAGCTGCAGCGACTCACAGGCTGGAGCTGCTCTTTGATTTCGAGTGTCTGCAAAAAATGTTGTTGCACATTTGCGATCTGTTGTTAGCTTCGTTAGCTTTTATACTTTATCACATGAATGCTACAGGACTGAAACATAAACATAAACAAACATAAATAAATATGTAAAACGGAAAATAAAATGTAAATTAAACAAATAGGGAAGTTCATATGCAAAGTGGTAAAATTACATAAATAATAAAATAAAATAAAAATAAATATGTAAATGAATACACTGATAAATAAAATGGAAAATTAAATAGGAAATTCAATAAATATTGGCATTTTGGGCGTTCGCATTTATTTATTGACACATTTATTTATTTATATTTGATTTTGTCAGTGTCAGTCCTCCATAGCGGACACTGTCTCACTGGTCGTCCCTCTGAGCTCCGGTCAAACTTTTAATCTTTATGTATAAAAAACAAACCCTGAATTGTTTTTAATTGTATTTAATGGATGAATCTGGTTTAATTGATATAATTCTGAGTCGGGTACGATTCTTCATAACGACTCGACAGTTGGGCTTCAGGACACACAGATTATTTTGGGCGAGCAGTTCGGACACGTTTGGAGATTTTATGATGAAATCTTTAACCTTTGAATCTTGGTCAGCGGATTAGTGCAGTGACTTTTCTCTGTGAACCTCAGCAGTGTTTTGTAGACTATAAAACTATAACGGGGGACGGGGGAGGAGATGATGACTGAATTTTCATTTTTGGGTTGACTATCCCTTTAACCCTTTGAAGCCTGGAGTGACATCAGTTTGCCTGTGCTTCTTCCAAAAACATTTCACGAGTGTTTTAACCTCTGAACTCTGAGCAAACTGCTGCTTCTTTCAGAAACTTTGGCGAAAAGACAATGAGCAACTTGGTAAGAAATGTTCAACAGATTACAAGAAATTAGTAACTTTACAAAATAAAAAAACTAGAAACTATATAAATTTATTTATATTTAAAATGATCATAATTACCATTCAAAATTATGTTACAGAATTATTGTAATTTCTATGCACTTTTTCCAGGTCATTTTTATTTTCTGTTTTTATTCATTTCTTTATATATATACATACATTTTTGGGTGATTTTTTAAAATTATGTTACAGAATTATTCTAATTCTTACTCATTTTTTTCCAGGTCATTTTCTTATATATGTTTTTAGTAATTTTGATTTTGGGCTGATTTTTTTGGTACTTTTGACTAATTCCTTGCACATTGTGGATCATCTGCTCATTGTTTTAAAGGGAATCTTTGCCCAGGTTTGAAAGGGTTAAAGAGTGTTGAGGAGCGTTTCACAGACTCGTGTGTGAGCGCTGACGCTGACATGATGCTGACATCGTACAGCAGGATGTGAGGTGCTGATGAGAGGAAGCGGCGCTCGTGGTCGGGCCGTCTGTCACTGTCTCTGACTGCTGGCTTCCTGTTAATGGCGGCCTTTAGATCCCGAGGCGCCGCCATCGCAGAGCCGTTTAGTAACGGCAGACGGCTGCGAGCTCGGCTGTCCGATCAAACGAAGCTTGTTAACAAAGACAGAGACCAGCGTTTGTTGTGTTCAGTTCAAATGAAGATTTTGACTTCAAATACGTTGTTTCGTGCTGCAGCGGAGTGAACGAGGAGCAGTCGAATCAGATTTTCTTTCCTCTGCTGCAGAAATCCTCCTGCACACGTTGAAAAGCCTCGCTAACCGTGCTGCCGCTGTTTGGTTGTAACATGAATTCGTGCCCTTTTCTTCGCTTCAGAAACACATTTCACAGTTTTTTGAGCCCTGCAGGAGGAGCGCTGTGACCTTGGATCCATAGCCGTGATAAACTCCCTCAGTGTGCTCTCTGATACCTTTTGTCCCCTCGTTTTTTGACGGATGGCTGGTGGAAATGGAGGTTTGTGGGCTTAAAGGCGGCGGTGGAGAGGCGGGGCGTGACGGGCAGTCGGGGTAACTTTAAGGGCAGAGTTTGGTTTTATGATCAGAGTCAGATGAGGCTGCCGGATGGTTTCCTCCTCCGTCTCTGAGCAGAGACTCACGCAGGAGGCCGCCAGCTCATCACACTAAACATGTTAACGACTCAGCGACTCAGCGACTCAGCGCTAAACTGTGATAATCAGACTGGCTTCTGACACAGCGGCGCTACTCTGGACGACCCTGTGAGGTCACAGCGCATCACTTCCTGCTGCACGTTTGGTTCAGGCTGTTGATCGTTGAGTGGGTCGACACGGCAACGCAACACGCAGAGGACAAAACTACAGCGATGTTTAGTGACGCATGAAGTGAGTCACACCTCACAGGCGCAGATACGTTTTTTTCTCAAATTATTCAAAGAAAACTTAAAAAGTCACTTTTTCCACACAGTTAGTGTCAGTATTTCAGCCTTTGCCAGCAGCCAAAAATATTTAACCCTTAGGGACTGTTTGGTGCATTTTAAAAGTGTGAGAAAATTACCTGAAAAAAAGATAAAAAAAAAAAAACAACAAATAAAAACAGTAAAATGCTGCTGAAATTATTTTTCTCTGACATAATTTGAAAATATAAAATTAATGAAGTTATAATAAAAAAAAAAGTTATAATTTTAAATGTTTTTTTCTGGATATTTTCCCTATATATTTTTAAAAATATTTTTATAATCCTTCCCTCTTTTTTACAACTAATTTTAGGTAATTTTCTTGTCTCCTTTCACTACTTTTCCTGCAAATTGTGACGTTTCTTACCCGGTTGTTTGCTGCCTTTTTTTCTCCTCATGTTTTATCTGAACGCAGCACAAAAAAACTGACTTCAGTCCAGCAGAAAGCGAGAAATAAATAAGCAAAAAATACAGACAACAAAATAACCAATATATATATACATATGATTTTTTTTAAAATTCTCTAACATAATTTTACTGATAAATATATCCCCCCGCCCCCCTTTTCCAGTCATTATCTTTGCCAATTATTATTTATTTCATACAATTTGTGGGACATTTCTTTCCGAGTTGCCTTTTCCCGTGTTCCACATTTGAAAGGGTTAAACAGCTTGTGAGACGCGTCCAAACGTAGCATAAGAAAAATGATGCTGAACCAGGTTTTTTAAGGGTTAATTGCTGAAACTGAACCAGGAGACGGAGTGATGTGGGTTTGGAAGATGAAAGTCTTGAGGGGGAGACGAGGAGAACAAAAGAGGAGACAGAGGACAGAAAAGAAGAGAGACACAGGAGGAGGAAGAGGAGGAGGAAGAAGAGCGATCAGAGGGAGGCGGAGCCTGCGATGAAGACGAGGCAGGATGAAGGCCGCCGGCGGCAGGAAGCGTCCCCCAGTGGCAGAGGATGCCCGCTGAGTCTCAGGTCTCCTGCCGTGAAGGATCCATTTCCCGGAGTCAATTACGGCCTCTAATCCTCCAATCTGACGCCTTTAATGTCAGGCTGCCGAGAGCCGACGCTCCGGAAACCAGAACTCAGCGACGCTCCGGAAACCAGAACTCAGCGACGCTCCTCAAATCCAGATTTTGAAAGTGTGCTGCATAAACACAGCCAGGTATAAGGGGATGGAGCTCACCTCAGAGTCGTGGAGACACTGAGACTGTTATTCCTCTGATGTCAGCTGGTCACTCACAGACTCAACACTAATTAACCCTTCAGACTTTGTTCCACATCTGTTCTCTTGTGCAGCGATCAGACGCTCTCACAAACTGTTTAACCCTTTAAAATGTGTGCAGATTCATTTCATTTCTTTCTGGGGAAAAGGTCACTTCAAAGAAATGTCTGACAAAGAAAATGAGCTGAAAATTAGTGGTTAAAAAAGGCAGGGGGGAGAATTATTAGAAAATTATCAAAAAATAGAAGAAAATGTCCAGAGAAATATATTTATAATCAATAAAAAACTATGTTATGGAAAGTACACATATATATATTTTAACTTCATGCACTTTTTTCTGGTCATTTTCGTGCCTGTTTTTGTTTTGTTTTTTTTTTTACTTTTTTTGATGAAAAATACAACCTTAATATTTTCCTTATTTTAAAATTTTATTTTATTTTTACATCTCTTTCTCCTCCTCCTCCTCCTCCACCACTCTCTCCTCCTCCTCTTCCTACTTTTCAAAGTATTTGTACAGCAGAGACAGACCAGTTTTATCAAAAGAAATACTGAATTACTGCTTTCACTGTGATGCAAAGTTAGTTATTGTAACTAGTTTTCTACATCAAATCTTGTAGTTTTTATTTGAGCAAGAGAGACACTTTCTTGTTCCTGCAGAGATCAGATTTTGCTGACTTGCACAGTTCAATTTCAATTAATAGTTGTAAAATGAGTAAATGCAGTCTATGATAATGTTGTGGGTGTTGATAAGAGTCCCATGCGTATTGATAGTGGAGGCGTGGCTCATAATAATGGCAGTAGAAGGTTGCGTCAAGCACGATTACGGCATCGACGCAACCAGGACCCACAACAGAGCCGTAGCTTCAGGCAGTACCACAGCAGCAGTAAAACCAAGACCAGATCAGGGCGAGTCGGGGGTACAGTATCAGTGCAGCCACAGCACGAGCACGACCAAAGGCAGGATCACAGCACCAGCACAGCCATCACCACGATCAGGCGCAGCCAAGACTGCTGCCAGGATCCAGGAAAACCAGGAAACGAGG
Organism: Plectropomus leopardus; assembly: GCF_026936395.1. Classification (NCBI taxonomy): domain Eukaryota; kingdom Metazoa; phylum Chordata; class Actinopteri; order Perciformes; family Serranidae; genus Plectropomus; species Plectropomus leopardus. Next base: position 42,396,424 of record NC_142177.1, read on the forward strand.
GAGCAGGAACGCTCCGGAGAGGAAGCGGAGTTAACATAGAGCAGTAAACAGACATGAACGTTTGCAGATGGAGGCAGCAAGAGAAGGAAAAGGAGCTCAGCATATTAGTTCAACTAAAACACAAGAAACGTGCAAACACAGCTGCTGTGTATCTGACCACACAGCTGGTGCTGACTTTACTGCCACTGTGAAGGTGTTGGACTTATTGTCCTTATAGTTTTGTATTAGTTGCTTGTTTCTGTATTGATTGCTGGAGTAATATGGCACACTGCCGAGGGTGGCATAGCTAATTTTGCACATTGCATAATTGCACATCCTTAATAGTATTTCATTTTTTTAAAAATCGTGTTTATCATTTTCTTTTTTGTCATTTTCGGAGGCAGTTGAATGGATACTTTCCAGCATTTTACTGCTGTAGTTGTTGTGGACTATGAGTGACTCTGCCTGCTGCTGTATTTATTGTTGTGTGTTGTTCTCTACTCTTCTCATGTCTCGTTGTTGTATGTTGACATTGGCAGCAAATGAGTTTCCCTTTTGGGATCAATAAAATTAATCCAATCCGATCCGACATCACAGCTGCAAACTCGCCATTTTTGGCAAAATTTGTAATATTTGATGACAAATATTGCTCCCCAGTGATTCATGCAGTAGGCTTTTATGTTTTGGGAGTGTGTAGTTTGTGTACTGCAGCTGGGCAATCACACACACACACACACACACACACACACACACACATATACACAGAGCCATTCACAGGGTCACACATCAAAAACTTGCGGTCAAATAGAGTCCTGCATCCCCTTGCAGGTGTGTGTGTGTGTGTGTGTGTGTGTATGGCTCTGTGTGTGGCTGTGTTGCAGCGGCGTGTGGATGAGTGGATGAGTGTTTCCTGGAGAAGTCGTCTAATTCGGCGGGGATGCTCCCTGGCAGCCCGTCACAGTGGATTGTGGCGGCTGAGCGGAGAGGCTGAACACTAATCTGACAAACGGCGCAGAGATGGGAGGAGGAGACGCTCCGGCGCTGACACTGATCGGGCTAAGCGTCCTCTCTCCTGCTTCACACCAAAGTCTTTCTCTTTCATTACCGCTTTTATTCCTTCTTCTCTGGTTTCACCGTCACTCGTTCAGCCGGCCTCGCTGCTCTACCTCCCTCTGCCCCTAAAATGTCCCAGAACCCTCCTCCATCCAAAACCTCCTCCGGGCAGAGAGCGTTGACCTTCTCTCATTTTAGAGTCTTTTTGCTGACACGACTCAAAGTGCCCCTGATGGCTGCAGCAATAGTTTCAAACTATTTAACCCTTTGAAAGCTGAGCACATTGGTATGATTTCTGTTAAAAACACGGTGCAAACTTAACAAGACATGGCCCAAAAATTAGTAAGACATTAGTTAAAAAATAAATATAAAAGCTATATATTCAAACTATGGTTCATAGTATTATATATGTTTTAAGATTTTTTTTGGCATTTTTATTGCCTTTATTAGATAAGACAGAAGATGGTTAGCGTTAAAGAGGGAGAGAGAGGGGATGACATGCAGCAAAGAGCCGTGAGCTGGAATCGAACTCACGGCCGCTGCAACAAGAACTCTGCCGGACGCCCCATGCATATGTATTTTTAACTTTTCAGGTCATTTTCCTCTTTGTTATTTTTTGTTTTGTTTTGTTTTTTTAGTCGTCCTTTTTTGTTTATTTGCAGGTAATTTTCCTGTTTTTTTCATCATGAATCTACAGTAGATCTCTTAACGTTTTTTAAATAGAATTTCTTATGTACCGCCTCCCTTATATTCAAAACACTGATATTTAAGTTATTCTCTCATCACCTTTTCCTAATTTCTCACAATTTGCCGGACATTTCTGGCCCCCTCCCCCTCATCACATCATGTAAACTGACCGTTTGTTTTGTAAATCGCATCATAAACTTTTTTTTTATCATTGGTCGTGTTGTTTTGCTGGTTTTTTTGCCGTGTAGTTTTTAAATTTTTTTTGGTCGTGTAGCCGTGTATGTGTGTAGGTGGGGCTGACCGGAGCTCCTCACCATGATGCCGGCTCTCATGCTGCATCATGTTAGTTGTTTTTGTCTTTTCTGTTATCTTCTCGCCTTTATTTCTTTCTGACTTGAGGAAGCTCAAATGTCGCCACACTTTGATTTGAAACTGGAGGGATTATCTTCTATTTCAGTATCGCCTGTCGTGGAGCCTTTGCTTCGTCTTATTTATGTTGGCGAGCTGTCTCTAGTCTCAACATGACGTAGGACGTTGAACACGTAGTGACATGACACGTCGAGCAAGCGAAGTCAAAAGCAGATGACGCCCTCTGCTGTTCAAAAAGTATCGCAGTTCATTTTTCATCTCACCGTTTTGAATCTCACATATTTTTAATCGATTTGTAACTGCCTCACGATGCATCGTTACGTCCCTGCTCGTTTGTGTTGTATTTGTCTGCCTGTATTTATTGTTGTAACGATGTTGTATGCTGCCCTCTTGGCTGGGCGCTCTTAAAAAAAGAGGTTTTAAGTCTCAATTAAGCTGTAAAATATTAAGTACAATAGTTACAAGATACAATGCAGAATATTACTGAAAACTGTTGTGGAGCAAAAGTAGCACAAAATGGGAATATTTCAGTAAAACTAAATTTTTATTAAAGTTGCGAAACTGTTTCTAGGGAAAAAAATCAAGGAGTAAATGATCATTTTTATAAAGCCACCCTCGTTAACAAGGATCTCCACAGAGTGTAATGGCCACAAATAAAGTGTGCATTGTTTCTAAAGTGGTATGAAAATATGAATTTAATACCATTTTCTGAGGGTGCATCAGCACTGTTCTGTTAATTTAGGAAAACAGGAGTAAAGCTCCTTACTTCTGTCTGAGGAAACTTGTTTTTGTCCTCATGTGAAACCACTTTCACCTCACAAGCTTCTGTTTTCCTTTCAAACTGAGGATTAGTCTTATCTTAAATAAGGGCATTAAAACGATTTTTTTCCAATTGTTTTCCCCACTCAAGGCACGGCTAAATAAGGGCCGCTAATTGACTTTCTCCCTCTTGTTTACTGGCTGCGGCCCCGGCAGCAGTTTTGGCTGTTAGTGGAGCCTCCGGCACTTAAGTTTTAATTCTGGCCATTAGAGCCGGAGCTCGGCTGCAGCCTCAGCTGTGACCCCTCCTGGCTCCTGTTTGTCTGGATACTTGTTGTTCTGGAGGTTTTGGACTTTTCTGTCCCCAAGAGAGGAACTGTGTTTCACTAGGAGACATTTTATCTATGTGAGATTGTTTAAAAAACAAAACACAGATCATCAGTATGAGCACGAGATCTAATTTCTGAAAACATCCTCGCTGCTGCAGGAAGCACCGCTGCGCCATTTCTCCTTCAGCATTTTTTCCACAATAATAAACACACAATACAGACCCACAAAATGTTGAGAAAGTGAAATTCTCTTCATTAAACAGAGAAATACATCTGTGCACATAATAACATTAACTTCCTCTCTGTCACAGAAGACTGACGAGGCTGAACTGCTTTCATTTCTTTGCACTACAAGAGTTAATAGAAAGAGCAGCTCCTGTATTTATGACCCCATCCAAAAACACAGACCCTGATATCCTGTAACACTGAGTTACTGAGTTACTGTCCCTCCACTGTCCCTCCACCGTCCCTCCACTGTCCCTCCACCGTCCACTGTCCCTCCATCGTCCACCGTCCCTCCATCGTCCCCTCCACAGGGGGCGTGGACGTTTCCATGATGTGGCGCCGGCCCAGAGAAGCTCTGAGGTGAAGCAGATCTCTTCTCTCGGGTTTACACGCTCAGCGTTAATGTAGAAAATAAAACGAGGGAAGACAGTAAAATGCCCCGAGTGAGGTATATTTTCATTTTAAAGACGCCGCTACAACCTCTTTAAACATTTGTCGAGCACTTTGTGAAGCAGAGCAGGAACACGACTCGTGGCGGCAGCTGTGATGGCGGCGCTCTGTGCACCTTGGTGTGTGCTCTGTAGCCTGAACACACACACACACACACACACACACACACACACACACACACACACACACACACACACACACACACACACACACACCGCACCCTGAGAGATAAATGACGGCCCCTGCAGCACCGAACAGCCAGCCAACAAAAATATGCAGCCACTTGTAGATTCAACACTTGACAAAACCTCGGAGCAACATTCGGATCTTTGCACGACTCGTCTCACCACTTCCTGTGTGATCCTGAACTGCTCACCTCTCTCTCACACACACACACACACACACACACACACACACACACACACACACACACGTCAGCCTCTATGCAGCTCATAAAATAGACTTTACCTGCTTAAAATCAGACAGTATTTAGGAAGAACAGCGTCACATTGACATCCTGAAATATTTCGGTTTTGGAGTCAGAGAAGAAACGCTCCGTGTGGAGCCGCTATAAACCTGCTGCGGTAGCTCGATTGATCACCTCGCTGCTGTTTTTCTCTTCTGAACACGATAACGGCGTGGACTGAGAGCGTCCACCACAGAGCGTTATCTTTACACTGCAGACCAACACTGAAAGGACGGATGGACGGACGGACAGAACGATGAATGAGAGACATGAAACCTTCAAACAGGTTGGCTGCTGATTTCTAACCAGGAACGCCCAACCTGCTCCGTTCGGGGGACAGGGGCCAGGGGCCAGGGGCCAGTCACAGCAGCCCAGGATACATGTCTCTGGGATTTTAGGCAGTTTCTAGGATTTAGGACTTTGGTATGATTTTAGGACATTAATAGTGTTTTAGGATTTTTCGAGGGTTTTAGGACATTTGTAGGATGTTAGGACATCTCTTGGATTTTAGGACATTTGTTGCATTTTAGGACATTAGTGTCCTCGTTCAAGTGACCTGTGACCTGAAGATTTAGGATGTTTCTAGAATTTTACGATATTTCTAGGATTCTAGGGTGTTTCTCTGATTTTAGGGCGTTTTAAGGATTTCAGGAGATGTCTTGGATTTTAAGACATTTCTAGGACTTTGGGACATCCAAGGATTTAAGGACATTTCTAGGATTTTAAGATGTTTTTTTCGGATTAAAGGGTGTTTGAGGAATTTTAGGACTTTTCTAGGACTTTTGGACTTCTCTCTAATTTTAGGATGTTTAAAGGATTTTAGGACATTTCTATGGTTGTAGGACATCAGTGTCTCAGCTGTGTCCTCTGTCGGGGTGTGGGGGATCCTCCTCTGGCTCTTTTTTTAATCAAAAAGCTCTATTTTGATGCTGTTTTATGTCTCTGACACCTTATGGAGACTAAAAGCACAAAAACTATTCACACACACTTTATTTTTATTGAGAATTAGAAAACGGTTGGGGGGGGCTATCGGCAACCGCCAAATTTGCTCTGAAACTAATCTTTTTCTACGCCTTATAGTCGTGTTTTACTTTCAGTAACTGTTCAACTTCTTTCTCAGTCCAAGCTAAGAAATCTCTGGTCTTTCTCGTCGCCATCATCATAGTATTTTCTGCGACTGAAGCTCATTTCCTACCAGACAAAAAAACTCCACAAACACCCACTAACATCTTGTCAAGGTTACAGTCAGCATTCGCTGCAGTCACGGGTATTTATTGGCTCCAGCTCATCAGGGTTCCTGCAGATCGTCTTATTTTTTTATCTAACAGAAGAGGCTTAGTTTTTCAGAGTCAGGGGGATCAGATGCTGCAGTCGCACACGCAGAGCGAGAAACACAAAATCTGCGAGGAAACTCGCCAACACCTTCATCTTCCCCACTACATTAACAATCTGCTGCAATAAGTATTCAGGCAGAATTGTCACAGAGTTTATCATGTCCTTTTTGTCTTTCTTACATTTTGGTTATGGTCAAATTTCACTCAGAGTGAAATTCGAAAGTCTTAAATCTAACGTGCTGTAGGAACCCCGGACGTACAACACGCTGGTGACTGCACTCCTTTTAGCCTCTTTGCCATCGTGATGCAATGACAGATCTCTAAAACGGGTCTCCATCCAGGCAGCGCTCCAGCATCGTTCAAAATGTAGTTTGCACCAAGTGTGAAAAAGACTGAAGTCAGTAAGAGATATTAAAACAAAGTAATCGCTTCATTTTCACTGGCCTCCATGATGCTTTCCGCTGTTTCCTCAGCTGTCCTCTGGCCTGTCCTCGCACTACATCTACATCAAGTCTCCTTTTTAAAATGCACTTTTTGTGTGAAAGCAGCTTGCATTCCCGATATGTTTTTGTAGATAGTTTCAGTGAAGATGTCACAAAAACATAAAAACTGTTAAATCTCTTCTCTTTTTATTTAACAGTCAGTCTGCAGAGATGCAGTTTGAGGTGACAGAAAGTTAAAGTAACTCTGCTGAGTGTTTAAGTCTCTCTCATCCTCTCTCTGTGTTTTCATGCAGCTGAGTTTAGCTCTCGTTTCCATGTTTTTTTGTTTTTTTCTGTGTCTGTCGTCAGACGGCTGAATGAGTCTGAAGTCTGATGCAGACTCATAAATACTGTGTTGACCAGCAGTCGCTCCCGGAGCCGCTGCTGAACAAATCACCGTTTTATAACCGCGACGTCGTCTGACGGAATAAATCCAGTTTAATGACAGCAGCTGTGGGATCGTTTAACGTGATCGATTGCAGAGAAAGTTACATCAACATGAAGTTTCACTGAAAGATGCAGCTTTCACATTTACTCACTCGGGAGAAAATGTCATTTTAGTCATTTTGGTGCAGACAGAGGGCTGAAACCGAAACCATTTTCAGCCTGTTCTCATTCCCGACTCGTCAGATACCGTCTGGTCAGTGATTTCAGCGTCAGACATTGATACAAAAAGGCACCTTTGGCGGCGATATCACACACAATCAGGCAGCGTTATAACAGCATCATAAAGTGAGACACATTAAACAGCATCAAAATAGAGCTTGTTGACCAAAAAAAGAGCCAGTGGAGGATCCCCCACACCCCCGACAGAGGGCCTAGCTAAGACCCTAATGTCCTAAAATCATAGAAATGTCCTTAAATCCCGCTTAAGTTTCTGTGTCTCCTAGAAACGCTCCTATTTCTGGAAACATCCTAAAATCCTGCATATGTCCTAAAACCATAGAAATCTCCTAAAATTCTAGAAAAGTCCTTAATCCTAGAAATGTCCCAAAATCGTAGAAATGTCCTAAAATCCTAGAATAATCCTAAAATCTTAGAAATGGCCTTACATGTTAAATACATCCTAAAAAACTAGAACTGTCCTAAAATCATAGAAACATTCTAAAATTTAGAAATGCCCTAAAATCCTATAAATGTCTTAAAATCCTACTAAAGTCCTATTATCCTAGAAATGTCCTTAAATCCCAATTAAGTCCTCGTGTCCTAGAAATTTTCCTATTTCTAGAAACATCCTAAAATCCTACATATGTCCTAAAAGCCTAGAAATTTCCTCACATTCAAGAAAAGTCCCTAATTCCAGAGTAATCCTAAAATCTTAGAAATGTCTTAAATCTTCCAAACATGTATGGGGCTGCTCGAGTGGCCCCTGGCCTCGTGTCGGTTTGAAAAGTGGCGCCCAGACACAGGAAGTCGAGTACCCGTGCTGTAGAAGATACATTTGGAGAACAGAGACACTTGGATGGAGACGGGTGGTATTTTGTGGCGGTCCCTCAGGCGTAGTATTTCCGTCACTGCTGATCGGAGCCGGAGCCCATAAATACCCGTCACTCCTGCAGAGTGAATTGAATAAAAAGATGTTGGCGGGTTTTAGTTGAGGAGCTTCAGACGCAGAGATGAATCTCTAAAAATGACCTCCTCACATCCAGCTGAGCGTCGTCACACACTCTGCACGGTGTGGAGCAGCTCGTGTTAGCACAGCTGCCTCCTCCACCTCACACTAACTGACTCCTCACTTTAATATTTTCCTTCATGAAATGTTTGATGATTCACACACACACACACACACACTCTCTGCAGCCTCTCATCCACACTGGTGCTCAGGAGTACTGGGGCATGCTGGTGCTTACCGCTGATTACAGCCTCTGCCTCGGGGGGCGTTTGAAGAAAAGCTCCAGTAGCTGCACACTTGAATGAGCAGAATGGGCCCTCAGCAAAGCCTCTCCCTCAGATTCATTATGATGTTCACATTCTTCATATCCTCCCAAACAGCGCGCTGCACACATCCACGCACGGATCAGTTTAAGAGACGGCTCCGCAGCTCCGAGGCTCTGTAATGTGTTTTTAGTGCTGCGAGATGATTCAAGGTTTACTGATTCAATCAGGAGCGTCTGATGATGAGAGCGTCAGCGAGTCATGCTCCGAGAGATGAAATCAGACCTCTGCGTTTCTGTGCAACACTCACAGAGTAACATCTCACTTCCTGTAAGCTGAAGTCACTGTAAAGTCTCTATTAGAGCTGCGTCCGGACATATTACTGTAAAATAAACAGCTGAGTGTTCGTATTCCTCAGATACTGTGTGCTGTGCAGCATGACGCCGGCTCATGTTCCACAGGTGTGATGTTAGCGTCAAGTTAGGGACCGTCTCACAGGTGGAAACAAATTGACCGACAAGTTCTCACCCCAAACTCATCAAATACGTTCGCTCGCTCAGTGGCCCAATGCCTTGATTCCACCGGCGGCGTGTTGATGACATTATGTCTGCGACACTGTTTTACTCTGTCCTCCGTGCATTTTGAAGCATCCGATACAATTGTATGACACAATCAATCATATCATATCGTATGCATTTTAAAGCAGAGCATTTTTAAAAGCAGAGCGTTTTAAAGCAGAGCGTTTAAAAGCAGAGCGTTTAAAAGCAGAGCGTTTTAAAGCAGAGCGTTTTTAAAAGCAGAGCGTTTTAAAGCAGAGCGTTTAAAAGCAGAGCGTTTAAAAGCAGAGCGTTTTAAAGCAGAGCGTTTTTAAAAGCAGAGCGTTTTAAAGCAGAGCGTTTTAAAGCAGAGCGTTTTTAAAAGCAGAGCGTTTTAAAGCAGAGCGTTTTAAAGCAGAGCGTTTTTAAAAGCAGAGCGTTTTAAAGCAGAGCGTTTAAAAGCAGAGCGTTTTTAAAAGCAGAGCGTTTTAAAGCAGAGCGTTTTTAAAAGCAGAGCGTTTTAAAGCAGAGCGTTTTAAAAGCAGAGCGTCCTGCCGGCTGTACCTATTTTGTCATTTTCTCTTGATTTGGTGGTCAGTTTCCCCTGATTTCCCCTGACTTTTCCCATCACATGCTTGATCGCAGTCGTTGTTAAAGGGTGGTTCCCCCAAAAACTCCCATCGCAGCCTGCATGAGAGAAAATCCGTACGTGTTGGTTCGAGCTTGCAGAGCGTGAAGTTGGACGGGGCCGAGTGGAGACAGGTTGGCCTCAGAGTCGGTCCTCTGAGCACCAGATGGCTGCTCGTGAAGCTCGCCACAGCGAGCAGCCATCGTGTTGTAGCAGGGAGATGACGAGACACACACACACATACACACACACACACACACACACACACACACACATGCACACACACAATGACTGTGATGACATGGAAATGGTTTAACGGCGCCCTGCGCCCTGCAGGTGAGAGCGCTAACAGCGCGGGTCGTCACGCAGCAGTGATAACTGCACACACGTCATAACCTATTCTCGGATCGCCGCCTCACGCTCGCCGGACGCCGTCGCTGCTCAGGAGTGACCTCAGCTCGCAAGGTCCTTTCATCTGTGTGAAACTGCACTTCGCCTTTTCACATCTGAAGCCTCGTTGGAGTGGTTTGACTCCGTTAGACAGAGCAGAGAAAAAAAGACCGAGACGGGCAGAGAGATCTGTGAGAAGGTCAGCAGTTAGTCAGCAAACAGTGACTCAGCAGAAACTCTCAGAGGGACTCCAGAGATAATGCTGATGTCACTCTGAGTTTCCTCCGGCAACAAGTCGAGTTTCTCTCTAACTACCTGAACTGACTTTGTCCTCGACCTGCAACAGAGTTTTAGTCCGTCGGTCCGTCCATCTGTCCCCCCCTTTAATCCAGACTCAAACATCTCAATAACTTTATAATAATGATAACTTTATTTATATAGCACCTAAAAACAGATATTTACAAAGTGCTTTAACAGACAAAACCAAGGCAGGAAATTAGGGAATAATGAAATAAACATCAACAAACAGAGAAAGGTCTGGAAAAGCCAAAAAGGCCAGAACAAAATGCAAACACAAAAACTCAAAGCAAATAAAAGGAATAAAAATGATAAAACAGGCAGATATCAAAAGGCATTTAAAGTTTTAAATCAATTTTTTTTTTAGAAAATACATGAAAATTAAAGCAACAAAAGTCATTAAATTAAATATAAGAAATAATAAAAGAAGACGACATCACATCAGTGGGAATAAAAAAGATAAGAAGATAAAAACAGATGAATAATAGATAAATGAACAAGTAAATAAATTAAAACATGAAAAGATGGTAAGAACAGGACATAAGAAGGACAAGGAACGGATAAATATAGTAAAGCAAGAGACATAAAAAATGAATAAATAAATAAATAAAGAAAGAAAATAAATGAATAATTATTTAAAATAATACATAAAAATACATAATAATACATTGATTAAAATAACTTTGTTGATCCTCCAGCTCTTCGCCCGGCCCCATCATCAGGTCGACATGTTAATGTGACCCGTATTTCAGTTTAAAAACCTGCAGAGCTGATGACTTTGATCAGCTGGACTCTGTCGCCTTTTTCACACACAGATGTCTTGACAGTCTCTCCTTAAAGTCTCGTCTTTACGCCTCCTTTACATTTTCACTCAGAACCAAAAATAACGGCAGCATCGTGTCGCTCCGATGTGTGATATTAGACAGCATGCCGGCATCGCGGAAGCAAAAGAGGCATGACATTTAACACAACAGCTGTGTGTCCAGCCGCCTTTTAACCTGAGACATGGGTGATTTTAGCAACTTGTTGCTGTTTTTGCAGCAGGGATTATGCTCCCAAAACTGTATTTTAAGCCAAAACATGATGTTTCCTTTCTATAACCCAGCACCACACGTTAACCACAGTGTTAAGTTTCAACATAAAGTTTCTCTGTTTGTTTCACGACATAATCAACATATAAAATTTAATGTATCTGTGGTTTGCAGAAACGTACAACACCAACATTTGTTCTGGCCATTCAGAGAAAAATTTAGATAAAAAATGTCAGGGTCATGGGAAACTGATTTTCCAAAGTGATTTTTAAGTTTGCAAACATTTTTAATCATCAAACTTTACATGATGTAACTTTTAATCTCAAAGCCATCAGACAGTAATCTCAGCGGGAGTAAATTTTCTTATTTATTTTTTTAACTTTTCTTTTTTTGTGATAATTCTCAGGTCATTTTTCTTGTAGGTCTAATTTTTTAGCAAATTTTTACTCATTTTTAGGTAATTTTGTCCTCTATCATTTTTTTTTTATTTAAAGAAATAAAGCCAGTTAGCTCTGTTGATGTTAGTCAGCATGTCAGCATTGAGGCGTGACATCTAACACAACAGCTCCGGCTCGCTGCGTGTCCAGCCACCTTTGAGCTCCCAAACACAGGTGTTTTTAGCTACCTGTTGCTGTTTTTGCAATCATTTTCTTGTAAGACTAACTTTTTATCATATATTTGCTCATTTCTGGGTCATTCCTTAAGTTGCTCATCGCCCTCTTTGATTTTTTTTTAATGAAACGGAGCCAGTTTGCTCCAGTTTCAGAGGGTCAGTATGTTGAGCCACAGAAAATGAGTTGAAAGCACTGATTCAGTTTAGTTTCTCTCAGCCTGAATCCATCTCTCACACGTTGTCAACAGAAAGTGAGTCACTGCAGAGAAGACGTTCGGAGATTTTAGAGCTTTAGAGTCGTAATTTGTTGTTGTTTGTGTCACGATTAAGAGAATGAGAAGAAAAAGTGCTGTTGACTGAAGAGAGATGAGGAGATGGCAGAGACAGAGAGAGAGACGATTAATGGCGTCATTAAAAGTCTGTGTGTGTGTGTGTGTGTGTGTGTGTGTGTGTGTGTGTGAGAGAGAAACTGTTGAATCGATAACGCAGCAGAGAGAGTTCAGAGGAAACTCCTCCGGCTCTCTTCAGAGACTTCTTCATTATGCATGTGCTGCAATTACCTGACGTCTGTGAGGAAGTGTTGGGCGCAGAATTACTCTGATTAGTTGCTGCAGTCACAGAGTCGGAGCGGCGGCTTCGCTCAGCGCTTCACTGCCGAGACACAAATCTGACTTCAGAACCGAACGTCATCCTGAGCCGCTCAGCCGGCAGCCAGGACAAACGTTGGGATTGTATATTTCTGCAAACGGATCTGCTGAAATGATGTTTGGGTTTTATTAACGGCGCTGCGGTTCACGTCTCATCGGGTTCAGGCACATGGCGAGATGAAGCTGCACGTCATTATGTTTACACAACTGCACATGGCGACCAGCACGTACTGTCCTGTGATTAGGATTAAACAAAAAAGTCACGGACAATTCGTTTAAGGCAAAAGAGGCGCACGATAAAGTGTCGAGAAAAAACACACACCCACACGGGAAGTGAAATCTGAACCCATCCTATAAACACACTCGAGCTCCTTATATTATGTCGGTTATTATGTTATTATTAAGGCTGTTTCACGTGCATGCGACCGGTTCAGCCTAAAGTGACTCTGCCCGTGCACATTGGAGGAAGTTCTCGTTCCAGACAGATTTTAAAAAGATGCAAATGTATTTCTGAAACTCGTTCGTAATATTTACTTCGCCTAAAAGAAACGACATCATTCCCTCAGGTGTCCGTGTCTCCTTTTAGCTGTTAGCTTTCTGCTAATCTGTTGCTGTTTTAACTTCAGGTGCATCACTGCTTCCCTCTGGAAAACCTTTATTTACACGTAGCTCAGCAGACATAGACGGACTTTACTCAGATCTGTGAGACACGAAGAAGAGACTGAACCAAAGCGTCTTTAGTCTCATTCGGAATTAATCTGATGAAAAGACGGTGAGACGAAGCCTCGGATCTGAGCTTAATGTCGGAGGACACAAAGTGTTTGAAGCTGAGTGAAAGGCTGCGGCTTTTTTAGGCGTCTCCCGGAGGTGTCGCCGCTGGTGTCAGCGGAGCACTTAGAGCCCGATAACTGGCAGCGAGGGAAGTAAACTGACTCTTATTGGTTATTGGTGTAAACAACACTTCGTCCGCTGTTATGTGTCTCAAACACTGAGGCTGTGATGAGAGTTTCAGGTTCGTGAGAGGGCAGCGAGCGCACACGTCGGCGCCGAGCTCAGAGGAGACGTCATCGATTTAATGAGGACTTTTCTCGTCGCTTGTTGACTTGTTTATTCATGTGGCAGTGTTTTAAAAAGACGATGTCGTCTGATAACGTTTGAATGCTGCAGTCGGACTAAAACGCCGCTGATGTTGGTGGTGGTTGTGATGTGTGTCCTCGTCACAGTTTGGTGACGAGAGCTTGTCGTCTCTCCTGATTGGCTGCTGCAGATGGAGGTCGGACCAAAAGTAGTTTCGGGGAATCTGTATCAACTCAGAGAGAATCAAAGGAAAACATGTCGAGGCTTTTTTCCAGAAGCTCCATATTTATGGTGAATAAGTTTTATCAAAAATAATTCATTTTTATGAAAGTGGGTCTCTGGCTTTCAAACTTGATTATAGACAAATAAATGGATTATAAATGCAGTGCACACAGAAGTGGTATTAACCTTCTGAAACCTCAAAACAAACATGGGAAAAAATAATCAGCAACAAAAGAAGAGACGAGCCAAACTCGCAAAAATAAATCAATAAAAATGAAAAAGTACAAAAAAAAGTAAACACAGTGAAATTAAAAAAATAAAAATAAAAACAGCAAACAAACAAATAAACAAATAAACTTTAAAAAAAGAGCTTAAAATAATAATAAATATGGAAAGTAATTTTAAATGCAAAATAATGATAATCATAAATAAACTTTTGGGACATTTTGCTCTAGCTTTTACAAAAATACTTTCAAATCAAATATTAAATACTATCAAATACTAATACTAATAGAAATACTAATTTTGTAGAACAGTTCTTGCTGAGTTGCTCATCAATTTTTTGACAAAAAAAGAAAACAAACCAATTTCCTAAATACTTTTGAAGACGTTTCCACGCGTCGATATCATGTGATGTCAGTCCAGGTTTGAAAGGGTTAATGCACTGATTCCAGTTAAACCACATAAAGTTTTGATGGAAACATCATACATGTTGCTTTTGCATCTTTACTGCAGCGAGCTCGCTCCTCTTCTGCCTCATGTAACGTAGTTTTATTTAGACGGAGCGCAGTAAATCATTCACCTCAAATAAAAATATAATAATATTGTATATTAAACCAGCAGAGAAGCTTTGTTGCAGGTTTTAGCAAAGTTGCCTTTTCCCTCCTGCAGTGCCTGAGCAGGCAGGTGGAATAAATACATCCATGACTGAACTGGATGTAAATAGAGCATAAAAAACGGGTCGTACCATTTTACAGACATTATCATCGTCTTATCTCAGCCCTCCTGATCACAATAATTAACAAATTTGTGCAAAATTGCAGCAATAAAATTATCAGGGCACAGTCAGTCCCACATCCTAAAACCCGTTTGCCCCGCCCCCTCAACCCCGCACTCACAAAGCATAAATTTAAAGTAATAAAAACTGGAGTTTTCTACGATGTTTGCACAGATTTGCAACAGTTAAAAATAAGGCAGCAATAAAACAGCAATAAAATGCAAACAACACAGTGATCATTTATCAATATTTTCTTTTAAGTCTAAAAAGTAGTATCAGAGTGGAGCAGAGGGAAGATAAAACCTACCCACGGCAACATATTAAATATTCATAAACGCTTTCCTAAAAAAACAGAGCTGCTGATGAAGTAGTGAGTGTGATCGCAGTAAAATATATCTGTACACTCAGACGGCGCTCCATTCGAACGCTCTAAAACTTAAAATGAAAATCTATCTGTGGCAGCAGATGTTTTAATGGTGGCGGACCGCCACAGGTAAATGAATGTAAGCCTGCACATTAATCAGCCGCCTCTTCCATACAGAAACTCATTTAACCCTTTCAGAATAGGATTTCTCCTGCAGGATGTAATTAATGTGATTTCTGATTGCTGCTGTAAATAAAGAGGTTTCAGGTTAATCTGATAAGAAAACATCTGCAGGTTCAGAGCAGCGCCTCTCTGTGTGCATCCTCACAACTGTAGAGCGTTAGAAAATGTCATTTTCCACTTTTGCTTCATTGTTTTTCATCAGCACTTTGTCGAGGCCTCTGCTCAAATCAAGGACTTGTTGACTTTAGTTTGGCAGCTGGGAGCCAGCTGGACAGAAATCGCTGTTTGCTCTCACACTGGCATTTCTGTAAAATCATAAAAGGACAATTTGTTCCAAAAGTGGACGTTTCTGTGAGAGTGAAAAACAAAGCGGCAGAGAGACAGCATTGTTGTCAGGAGCAGTGACAGACTCGCAGGCTCGGGATGTGACCCTGAAAATCTCCTTGGTGGTTGACTGCGTGGCGGTGGAAACTCGGCGGGATAACGTGTCACTCCTTCACACTGTCAGTGAAATCTGTGACCCAGAAAATGTGAGACAGTAAACAACGAGAGCTAAAAACAAACCGCAGAGAGGTGAAGTCACAACCTCCGACGTCCAACACGATATTATCTGCTGTAACGCCTCCGTCCTGTCAAACAACATCTGCTGTTTGTGCTCACACGCTGTGAAAAATACATTATTCTGCAGACAACATACCGCCTTTTCATTCAGCGTATGATTTTATTTTTATGTACACATTATAGCCATTCGGTGTAATGGATTACACTGCGGTGTAACAGAGACGTTATTTACACAGCGTCATGTTGGACATCAGAGGACAATCAGAGCATTTTTATTCAGGAACAACAAACAGTTTCGTTGTTGTTTGTGATCAATTTTTTATTTAGTTTTCATTATAAATCAAATACTGCATCTCATCTGTGTGTGTCCATATGTTTTGCAAATTTTGCAGGTATTGGAACACATCAGTCCTAATCATAAATATCAAATATCCATTAATTTTTTTAATTTTAACCCTTTAAATGCCAGTTTTTTTGTCATGATGGGATATGTCAGTGATCAGCAGCTACATTGACTGTGACAGGTCACCTAGTGGAAATAGCATGTATTTCCTCCATATGCCAAATATGGTCAAAATGACCTCATCAGGTGGAAAATAGTCAAAATGACAAATTCAGAGTCAAAAGCCCAGAATGACACCCAGAAATAATACAAGTCCTGTTTTTCTGCTCTGATGGCTGTGGGATCAAAAATGTCAGTTTGAATGGGTTTCAATGGAGCATTTTTGGACCTGAACAGTCTGAATGTAACTATTTAGTTTCCACAGTGTATTTTAGACTTATTGTAGGAGCTGAGCTGCAAATTCACTGATTACACTCAAATACACAATCTGGACTACATTTAGGACATATGCATCAACACACACACAGTTATCAAAAAAATAAAGAATGTAAAGCCTAAAAAGTGCAAAAAAAGGTTAATAAAAGAGCTCTCTGTGTTTATGAGCAGCGGTCGTAGTTACTGAGCAGCTTCTCCTCAGGACCTGAAGACAAACTCCCACCTGACACTCTGAGCGGAGCCTCATCAGGGACTCAAACAAATGAAGATCGAACACGTGTCGGCCCTCCGGCTTTCGTCCGGATGCAGTTATTGTTGAATCCCAGTTTTCCAGCGTGAGCTCCGCTGCTCTAATGCTCCTCTCCGAAGAGTAATTACGAGGACATTTCTCATTAAGTTTCCCTTCAAGCTGCGAGGAGATGCCGCAGGAATAATCTGCCCTCAGTCAGTTTCGTGTCTGTTCGATCGTTCCGAGGAGGGAAAGAAAACCTCCGTCCGGAGAACCGGTGAGAGGACAGACGACTGTCACAGCTGTTTCACCGTCGGTGAATTTAGGGGTGAAAATCATGACCTTACTGCTTTGATCAGAGGTTATGTGTGAAATATTTTTCTGTTTACGTTCATTATTCATCGTCTCCAAAAAAGCCATCCCTCAGAGCATCTGGAGACACGGCCATGGCTCCTTCAGATAAAGGAGGAGTCCTTTATCTGAAGGAGCTACTCCATCGTGTCCCGTCCTCTCGCTGACGATCGTCTTTGGGACACTCCTGTCCTTGACTCCAGCTCAGGATGTCACTGACGCACTGACGATTTTAATAATTTCTGACAGACTAAAATTAGGATCTTGACCTCTATAAGTTTCTTTGCATGGCGCTCCAAGTCAGCAGAGAGGAGGACCGCCGGCGGGGAGGAGGAGGAGGAGGAGGAGGAGGAGGAGGAGGAGGTGATGGGAGTTAAAGGTGCACATAAAAGAGAAAAACAGAAACGACGAATTCACTCAGGGATGTGATCTGACGGGGGGGGTGTGTTAGTCAGCTTCTGCTCCTTCTCCTCCTCCTCCTCCTCCTCCCTTTCCTCTCCTCTCTCCTCTTCATCCTCCTCCCCCTCCTCCTTTTCCTCTCCTCTCTCCTCCTCCTCCTCTTTTTCCTCTCCACCTCACAAATCAGATCAGCTGTAAAATAAATACAAAATACAACCATTTCATGTTGTATGCCCCTCTCCTAAAGTCAAAATGAAAAAGGATCAGTCCCTCTCAGTGCTTAAAAAATAATTTAACATGCCGCCCCCTTTGTGAACACCCCCTCCATCCTCATAAATAACAAACAGTCCCTAACTTATGTTAAAGTTTTCAGTTCTAACCCTGGTCTGATTTCATTTTTGAAAAGTCATGAAAGAGTCCTGACAATGTGAAGTATGACAGTTTCGGACTGATCTCGTATCATTTTGTCCTGATTTTTAGAATTTGTCTTCATGGTCAGACCGACCGATAATCTCTTCATTGACTTAAGTGATTATAAACCTCCACACCACCTCCTCCCTCCTCCGTCTTCCCTCCTCCCTCCTCCCTCCTCTCTCTGTGTGAGGCTGCAGACCACCTTCACCAGTTACAGTACACCAGACCACCTTCACCAGTTACAGTACACCTGACCACCACTTTCCACCTCTGCAAATGTGTCTGTTTCAGCGCTGTGGCTGTCAAACACTCAGCTGTTTGACAGTCAAAGTCCTTCACTGCATTTGGTTCTCTGCAGCTCTATTCTTATTATCATCGGCTGTTCGTGTTGTCTGTCCAAACACGGCTAGAATGCGTTCTATCCACATTCTATCAACTACGTTTCATATTTCAATCGAGGAAACGTTATTTCGCGATTGCTATCGTTATCGTTTTATCGGCCAGCGCTAATGGTGTTTGCTGGTGTTTTTGGTGCCTGTGAGAGCGCTTTAGATGGATGACATGAGAACAGTGATTTAAGAGCAGAGCAGATAAACTCTTGTACATTAAGAAACACATCTGATTTGTTTTCAGCGTTTCACGCTCGAGTGCTGCCCCTGCTGTCATAGTCGGCGCTGTGAAATGATCCCGATGAACGATGCTCTGTTGTTGATGTGACCTGCTGTTTGTTGGTCTTTCAGGGTTTGATGCGTACTTCACGTCCCGGACTCTGGAGAACAACAGGAGGAACGTTTGGTTCGCTGAGTACTGGGAAGAGAACTTCAACTGCAAGCTGATGAGCTCCTCAAAGAAAGACGAGAGCAGCAGGAAGTGCACAGGTCAGTGTCTGTGTGTGTGTGTGTGTGTGTGTGTGTGTGCGTTTGTGGATGACCTGTTCTTCACCTGTCCTCGTCACTGGGCAGTAGCTGGTTTCTATCACAGATGTGTGCAAAATTTAAGCGATATTTTCGATAAAACACAGTTGTGAGATGACTGCGTTTCCACCGAGTGATGTCATGTGACCTCTCCTCTGGCGATAACATCCCAGTAACCATGACGATGGATGTCAAAAATATTAGCAGCTTTATTTCTCTTGCAGCTGCTCAGTAAAGCTGATTTAATATCTCTGTAATTTGTCTGGTATCAGAGTGAAGAAGACCTCGGTCTCTTCCTCCGTCCTCACATACAGACGTTTGAGCCAACATAGATTTATCTTTTTTTTACCACCAATAAAATAATATGCAGCAAAGAAACATTT
The DNA here is from genome assembly GCF_026936395.1 of Plectropomus leopardus. Lineage (NCBI taxonomy): Eukaryota > Metazoa > Chordata > Actinopteri > Perciformes > Serranidae > Plectropomus > Plectropomus leopardus. Next base: position 42,415,446 of record NC_142177.1, read on the forward strand.
TTCTCATCCATACCTCAATCTGGGATTGCTCCTAAAATAAAATGTCAATATTCAAAATGTCCAGTATCTCTGCATGAATCCCCTTCGAATATGACTTCAGTTTTCCCAAAAAGTCCCAAATAATTTGTGTATAATCTCTGACCAGTTAACAATCTGTGCTGCACAAATGTGTGTTTCTGCTTTCACAATGTGACACAATAACAGGAGTTCTGAATATCTGTCGCTCTTCACGTTCATCTCTAGCTCCCATTTGTCTTTCATATCCAAAATATTCCCTGACTCATGTAACTGTAAACATCAGACTCAGATTATTAATACACAATATACATCAACATACATAATGAACTATGCATGTAAATAAACTAAACTAAACTAGACGAGGCAGCTTCATTTGTAGAGCACGTTTCATACAACACGACAACTCAGAGTGTTTCACAGAGCAATAAAATATAATAAAAGATACAGATTTACCATAAAAGAAATAAGATATACAAGGTAAATCAATCACCAAATGATTTTTAAAAATCACTATTAAAATAGCAAAAGTGCAGACATGAGGTGCAAAGGTAAAAAGATCATTTAAAATGATTTAAAATCAAGTTTAAAAATGAGTTTGTAGTCATCGGCAGGTGAAGTCGGCAGCGTTTTTAGCTTTGACTTAAAAGTGGTCAGAGTCTGGCATCAACTCGAACGTCATTCCAAGTTGTTCCAGGTTATTCCAGGTTATTCCAGGTTATTCCAGATTTGTGCTGCATGATAACAAAACGCTGCTTTTCCATGTTTAGCTCTGACTCTTGGGACGGTCAGTAGGCCGGCCCCAGCTGTCCTGAGGGCCCCAGCTGTCCTGAGGGCCCCAGCTGTCCTGAGGGCCCCAGCTGTCCTGAGGGCCCCAGCTGTCCTGAGGGCCCCAGCTGTCCTCTTGGAGGTTCATGTGTCACAAGCATGTCAGAGATATATTTTGGCGCTGAGCCACAGAGCGATTTATAGACAAGCAGCGAGATTTTAAATGGACTCTCTGAGTGTCGGGTGTCGGGATTTTAGTATATTAGTGAGTTATTATTAGTTCGTTATTAGTTTAGTTGGAAACTAAAGTAAGCTGATATGCTTGTTCAGCTGCCTCCTGATGTGAAGCGAGTCCGTGAGTCCGTGAGTCTGGAGCAGAAAGAGTGAGTCCGAGCACCATCAGGTGATGATCCCGAGGAGAGCAGAGACTCCTTCAGTCTGACTCCGGCGGCTCAGACAGCCAGTATCTCTCTCTAATGAACACGATTCATCACGCATCGACTGGGTCCGTGTGCTCGGCGTGTTCTCTGCAGGTTATTGGGAAGGTATGGCCGCATTAGCAATGAAAACAGAAACTCATAAATCTCTCTGGTCTGCAGTCAATAATTCACAGCAATTAGTGACCTGATGTGATCATGTTGGCCGAAGCCTGAGCGCTGATGAAGCCGGTCTGTGGGAGCATTGACCGAGGACGCAGCTCAACGTGCTGTGTTGTCGGACTTATTCCTCCTCGCGTTAGTTTCCTCTCTGGCGAGCGTGCCGAGCCTGATCTGTCGTCTCTGTGACTCTTTGTTCCCGTCTCGCCGCCGTGACTTCCCTCCCTCCTCACATTAGAATTCAAACAGCAGAGACGGCGGGATCATCTGTGCCCCCTCGAACTAAACCTTCAATTACATAATGAACGCTCCTCCTGTGCCCTTTCAGGATGATTGAGTCCCTCTGTAGCCTCAAAGCAGCAGGCGTGGAAACGAGACGCGCCAGCAGACGGCTTTATTCTCCGACACTCCCCTAATGACTCCGACAGGCAGAGAGTGATGCAGAATCAGAGGCTCTCGGAGCAGGTCGGGCTTCCTTTGTACCATCGACACAAAGGCATCCTCATTAGCACTCCGTGTTTGCAAAGAAAATTATACGGATAACTTGTCCGCCGTGACATCATGCTGTTCTTCAGAGGTTTTCACGGCCTGAAAAGTCTTCAAGGCAAAGTTTGACCCGACGGCAGCTCACTGCTGCTGCAGACCGCAGAGCTCCTGGTGCAGCTTTGAGGCCCAGACTCAAAGAGACAAAACTTCTTTCCTCTCTGCGTCTCTCTGTAGTCACCATGAGCCGCGCTGTGGCTGTTATGCATCTCTGTGTAGCCGATCTGCAGCTCTTTGTAGCCGTGAGGCTGTGGCGTGAGGCGTGAGGCCACGGCGTGAGGCTTCGGTGTGAGGCGTGAGGCCGTGGTGTGAGGCGTGAGGCTGCGGTGTGAGGCGTGAAGCTGCGGTGTGAGGCGTGAGGCTACGGTGTGAGGCGTGAGGCCGCTGTGTGAGGCATGAGGCTGTGGTGTGAGGCGTGAGACCGCAGCATGAAGCTGCAGCGTGATGCTGCAGCGTGAGGCCGTGGTGTGAGGCCGTGGTGTGAGGCCGCGGCGTGAGGCTGCGATGTGAGGCGTGAGGCTGCAGCATGAGGCCGCGGCATGAGGCTGTGGTGTGTGGAGGAGGCGGCTACTTTACAATCAGCCATTAGTCACAGCCGCCGGCTTTATGGCGCCTGATTGCTGCCGTTATCCATCTGAAAGGATAAGAGTGTTTTTATTTGCCAATACGATGATGTGTGTGTGTGTGTGTGTGTGTGTGTGTGTGTTGGTGTGTGTGCTTGTGTTTATTACATCAGCTGTCAGGGATTAAAGACCTCAAACACTAAATCATTTCAGTAACCGATATACGACTCCGCTGATTCAGAGTCTGATTTATTAAATATGTGATTCACCAGGAAATAGTCTGCACCATCTGCTCATATTCAGCATCCAAATAAAGAGAACAGCAACACGTGACTTTAAGCTCCCGTTTAACATTAATAATCAGAAAATAACTGGATATAAATGTTTATTAATGTGTTAAAAAAAACACAAATCCTCCTGTCGCATAAATCAGGGTTCATACACATTTGAACAGGACATTTCCAGGACTTTTTTATACTCCTTATCAGTTCTTTTTTTATTGCAGATTTTTAGAGAAAAAAATTTGGTGACTTCTATTTTTATTTTAAATTGCTTAGTAATTTTCTTTCTTTTTTGGGAACTTAAAGGGAAAAAAACAATTTCTTTTTTTAATAAATTTTAGCAATTTTTTTTTCTTTTAAAATATTTTGGCAATTTTTAAAGAAAATAACTTGTCCTTTTGTTGTTTTTTGTTTTTTATTTATTTCGGCAATTTTAAGGGAAAAAATGATTTTCTTTTATTTAAAAATTTAAACTCTTTTTCTTTAAAACTCTTTAGCGATTCTTAAGTAAAAAATAGGCTTTTTTTGTTTTAAATGTTTTTAAAAATTATTGGTGAGTTTCAAAGAAAGCATGTCTTCCAAACCAGCAGGCCTCTGCAACATGTTGCTGTAATCTTCTTTTGTTGCAGAGTTTTAGATTCGTGGTCCCTCTCTTCTTCTTCCTCTTCTCTTCAGGTGCATCACCGCCCCCCTCTGCAGGTGAACAGGAGGTTTAATCGTACAGAAAATGTGTTGCAGATTTGAGATGAATTATATAGAGATTGTTATGGTTTTATCGGCCGCTCCTAAAACGACTGTCAGGAAAAGTTAAAGAGGATCTCAGATCATTTCGGTGTGTGTGCTGCTCTGACTGATGCACAGTGGGGGGTCGCAGCATGTTCCCTCACCATGACCTGCTTCTGTTTTTATTACTGAAGCCTTCAAACGTCGTCTCACAACTGGGGCGATTATTTCTGTTATTAACCCATTTTACCCGGACTGTGCTGGAGGAGGTTAAAGTGACATCTGCTCCGAATCATTTTATTTCTTCTTCTGCAGAAGTTCACGTTTCTCTCTGAGCTGCACGATCATTTCGTGTCCGAGGATTTCGAGTCTGAGGCTTCTGAGGATAAATTCAGATTAGTCTGGTGTCACTGTGATTTGTGGATTTGCTCGTGAGCACAGTAACTCTCAGATACCTCGACAAGTCACATACTTAATTATACTATCAGTACTTATATCACACAAAGTATGTACTTTAGATATTTTGCTTTATTATAAGATTGCACCTTGAATATCAAACTTGCTAATACGTCCGTCAAAGTTTATAATTTGAAGTGTGGGTCGGGTGATATTTGTTTTCCAGCTGCTGATTGTTTGTACTTAATGAGGCCGATAACCGATATTTGAACCGATATTCATTTACAATAAAGATCTCAATATTTCTGTCAATATTCACAATTTGAAATATGACAAACTCAAAACAGCAAGTTCCCTGCAACGTTTTTAATAAACTCAAGTGAAAATTTAAATAAAAATGAATAATTTTTTTTTTAAATTTCCATTTCCTTTCTTTAAAAAACAGCAAAAATTGATGCATTTTTTAATTTAATAATAAGCAGTAAAATAAATGCAAAATCCAGCCATTTAAAGTTGCATGCCTCTCCCCTAAATCCAAAATCAGAAACATCAGTCCCTCCCCAGAGCTTAAAAATGTATTAAACATGCCTCTCCCTTTTTGCACCACAGTCCCTAAGTTATATTTGAATAATCTGTCCTAATCCTGTTCTGAATTCATCATTTTTTAATTGATATATGCTTTTAAAAAAGTACATAGTAATGAAAAGATGTAAGAGTATGTACGCACGCTTCAGAGAATGCGTGGACTTTAAAACTCGCCTGGAAAAGTCCTGGAAATGTGTTGGCCGCAGTGTGTTTGCTGCAGTGTGTGTGTGAGAGGACGGTTTACAGTCGGCAGCTGTGTCTGGGGGCAGCAACAAGCTGTCAGGATAACACGACGCTCTCGCAGCCTTTGAAGGCTGCAGCCCAGATAAAACCGTGCCGGTGGGGTTCGGGGGGCGTCCTGTTTAGTGTTTGTGTGTGTTTGTGTGCGTGGCAGAGATACGAGCGGGTCATAGAGAGCACACAGGGACTGAGGGACTCCTGTTTATGAGATAACATAAAGCTGTGGCTCCCTGCGCCGCAGGCCAGGAAACAGAGAGGGCTGAGAGACGATGGCGGGGCCTCCAGGGGCCCCATTTAGAGAGATAGGAGGACTGGGATCAGTAATAACCAGTGGAGCCCAGAACAGTCTGCTGCCCTCACACTTTCACTGAAGCAGCGTCCAACAATGTGACGGCACGAGGCGTCGCAGGTCAGGAGGAGCCCAGATGGCGTGCTGTTATTAAGGATAACCAACACGGGATAACACTGAGAGCTGAGCACGCCACATCTGCTGCTCTCACAGCCCGCCGCGGCCCTCAGACGGATATTGAGAGGACGGACAGGTGATTTACTCTCTCCTCTGTCAGTCACCGATCAGAGGTTTGATTCTTTTTTTTGTGATCACCTGTTTTTATTATTTTCAGTGTGCATACAATTAAATGAAAGTATCATTTTAACAATGAAAAATTAAAATCCCCCCTGGAGAGTGCCATTAAACCAGGAGGCTCATCCAGCCCGTTCTCACTCCACAGTCACCAAACATCTCACCTCGACAGTGAGCGCCGCGCAAGATTGTGACGCCGAAAGAGACCTCTAGAGTCCGCATGATACGCCGCCAGACGTTATCAGAGTAGAAATTGGCCAGACTGAACCGGTTGCGGTGTTATTATACGCTGTGGGATGGCACCTGCCACGGCAGCGTGATACGCCTGGATGGCATCAGGTTGTCATGCTTTCAATAACAACATGATATAAGGAGCACGAAGGTCCCCGTTAGGCAAGTCGGAGGGGCGGTGGATCGATCCAACAAACACCAGACTTTCATGCAGGAGCCCGGTGTTCACTTCCCGTCTGAATGTGATGTTTTTTTCTCCACCTTTCCAGATGCCGAATATCTGGAGCATAACATATAGACGCAGAAAGATACCTAGAGCGTTCACTGAAGTTGAGGTTCGTTATTATTGTTGTTGTTGTTGTTAGTAGTAGTAGTATTATTAGTGTTATTATTATTATTGCTAAAGGTACTGCATGGGTGAAAACATCATTTTTTGACAAGATATATCTCGTGTAGCCTAAGAAAGCAGAAAAAAAGTGAAAAATGCATTTTATCATAGGAAGCAATAACAGTCTTTAGCAACATAGTATATTATTCTGTACAATGCAGACTTCAGCTGTACAAATACTGTTTTTCTCCCACTTTTTGGACCATTGCCCCACAACAAAAATAATCAACAACTATGAATAAGAATAAAATAAGATAATAGATACAAAACAAAACGTGAAGAACACAAATCAGTCGACAGTGTGCAAGTGTGTGTGTGTGTGTGTGTGTGTGTGTGTGTGTGTGTGTGTGTGCGTGTGTGCGCACGTGTGTGTGTGTGTGTGTGTGCGTGTGCATGGACTTTGTTTTTCTCTGAGTGTGTGTGTGTGTGTGTGTGTGTGTGCGCGCGCATGGACTTTGTTTTTCTGTGTGTGTGTGTGTGCGTGTGTGCGCACGTGTGTGTGTGTGTGTGTGCATGTGCATGGACTTTGTTTTTCTCTGAGTGTGTGTGTGTGTGTGTGTGTGTGTGTGTGTGCATGGACTGTGTTTTTCTCTGTGTGTGTGTGTGTGTGTGTGTGTGTGTGTGTGTGTGCATGGACTTTGTTTTTCTCTGAGTGTGTGTGTGTGTGTGTGTGTGTGTGTGTGTGTGTGTGCATGGACTTTGTTTTTCTCTGAGTGTATGTGTGTGTGTGTGTGCACATGGACTTTGTTTTTCTGTGTGTGTGTGTGCATGGACTTTGTTTTTCTGTGTGTGTGTGTGTGCGCATGGACTTTGTTTTTCTGTGTGCGTGTGTGTGTGTGTGTGTGTGTTTTGTGGTATGATAATGATTTCAGGACTGCCGGGTCAGACATCAGACATGATTTTTACTGTTACTGTCGATGTTCAGCGTTATTGGAAATATGAACGGATGTTTCTCTTGTCCTCGTGTCGGGGTCGTTGTAGGAAAAGTCGTTGGATTTCAGGTTGAGTAAAGATCATTTCGGGGTTTTCTGTGCTGCTGAACGCAGCGGCGGGTCATTTCTGAGACCTCAGACGTGAAAGCGTTTTGAAGAGTTTCCCCCTCTGATCATCAGATGAAGCTCTCAGTATAAATACTGCGATGTGTAAAACACGAGTGCAGTAATAGTATTCAGTGTCGGACTGAGTCAGCTGGTGCTTCCTGTTGGAGCCGTGATTTGTGGCGCTAACGGGCTCCTGATGTCGTGCTATTAGCTGGTGGCTGCCGCTCCTCCGGCTGTAATGAGATTATTCGGGAGCGGTTTTGATAACGCGTCTCCGTCTGTGGGTCCCTCGTCCTCGGCCAAACTGCCTCTTCCTTTTGATTTCCTCTCATCATTTATGGATGAGGCTTCTCGCCAAAGACAAATAAAGAACACAACAAACGGCCAGCAGCGATTTATTTCTTTATGCAGTTTCTCATCCCGCGCTCCTCCAGAGGCCACTCTCATTCCCCCGCGTGACGGAGGGGGAAAGTTTGGGCTGAAGTTGGATTGAATGTAAATGCAGGTTGTTCTGGCCGCCGCATCTTTCCAGCCTCCTTCAATCTCAGTTTTTCTACAGCAAACAATTGTCTGTCCAAACATTCATCTGGCTTCATCCTGGCAGAATAAACGTCTGTACTCTCAGCCTGCTTATTTTTTACGTTTTTCTCTCCTTCGGTTCGCCGCCACCTCAAACTGCCTCATGTTGCGACTGTGAGCACGTTATTATCAGACATATTTCACGCATGAAGTGAAGAAAGTGTTTCTGCCTCTCTGGACACGGCGACTCCAGCAGCTGAATAAAATCTCCGAACAAAAACGAAATAATGGAAAGCACACTTCTTAAGCAGCCCAGTCAGTGGACGGTGGGTGGCGGGACGTTTGTTTTGAGACGTCGCTGTTATTTCAGCAGCTTTTGAAGTCGTCAAACTTGTGTCTTTTAAAGGAATCTGTAGCTCTTTTTTTACCGGCTTCCAAATGTACTACAAAAAGTGTTTTTCAAAAAGACTTTCTTTGCATTACCGAGTCATGGCTGTTTTTCTAGCATCTTCTAACGACCAAATGTACATTTCTGGGACCAGACACTTTTTTTTCAGCGGCATTTCAATATCCGAAAGTGTGTTTTAGTCACCAAGGGTGGCTGCTGTTTTAGGAACTCGATGTTTTTCACAGTGCCTTTTTAGCGCCCAAATGATCCACGAAAAACTGCTGTTTTTCTACCAAGACTTTGCTGTGTTTCCAGCAGCCTCACTGAGTCATGGCTGTTTCTAGCACCTAAATGTGTGTATCTGAGACGAGTTACTGGCTTTTCAGCGGCTTTCAACCTCACATCACTTTTTAGCGCCCAAACAGACCATGAACAGGTTGTTTTCAGCGGCTTCTCAACTTTCAAACATGACTTTTTTGGATCTGTTGCTACTTTTGCTTTAAATTTTTAGGCTCCCAAATGTGCCACAAAGACTGTTTTTTACCAAGACTTTGCTGTTTCAAATGGCTTTTCAGCTCGGAAATATGTGTTTTTAGTGACCAGTTGCTGCTTTTTAGTGTCCGAATGTTGCTGAAACTGTCGCTGTTTTGCCAGCAGCTGTTCAGCTCCCAAACATGCAAAAAAGCAACTGTTCTTCACAGACGCTGCTGTTTCCAGCATTTTATTTTTTTTTTAGCATCCAAATGTGAGGAGTTCAAGCCAAAAAGTAATCTTTTTCCAGACAACTGAACCACACATTAACCACGGCGTAAGCATAACCGCAGTTTACAGAAATGTACAAAGCAGCATTTACGGTGGTAAATCTGCATCTCAGTTGATTCTCAGAATTGGATTGAATCCTGTCGTCATTCAGTGCATTCAGTTATGTAACGCAGGATAGATCCTTTGACTCGTGAATATCGAAGTCATATCTGTGACAAACATCAGAGTGAAGCTGCTGTGCAGCGAACACGTTTCCTCGTCACATCTGCACCTGGAGAGCCGAAGCTGCAGAGAATCCGCCGCGCTGCCGGTTTGACCTCGTTCCATTTATACCCGCCTTCACGTGTCTGTGCACGCTCTGTGCTGCCGTGCGTATCTCTGCCGCGCAGGCGAACTGATCCCACTCGCTCTCACAATGCCGCCATTGTTCGCGGCCTCAGCCGAGCCGTGTGACGGCGCTGCGGGATGTTCCTGAACGCTTCACAGCGAGCTGCTTTCTGCAGCCAAGAGCCCGAGAAAAATCTCTGCGGTGATGCAGGTCAAGTGTCTGTGTTCACAGGATCCTGGGATACCAGTGGATCCCACGGTCATGGAAAACCTGGAGAAGTCATGGAGTTTCACAACCTCATATCCCAGGCCTGGAAAAGTAGTACTAGGAAAACTCATTGAAAGCTTTGGAAAAATGTGCTGTGTGTAACTGATTGATTGTTAATTAGATGGTGGATTTATTTTCTGCAGCTGATGTCGTAACGTAGTTTTGATCAACGTCGACGTGTGACGGTGTTTTTCTTTGTTCATCACGTACGTTTCTTCGTTTCTTTCCTGCATTCTGTCTTTCTCTCATGTCTGCCCACACGGCTGTCAGTCATTTTTTTAGGACTTTTGGCTCAAGGAAAGGGGCATACCACTGAAAGTTTGTATATATTTTACAGATGATTTTTAAATTATGCCAGGCATGTTTTATGTAAATGTTTGTGGTGATTTTTCTCTTTTTTTATTTGTTTTATTTTTACTATCTTTCCCTTTTTCTTCTTTCTGGGGATTTTTATAGAAAACTTTTTTTTAAAACCTCTTTTTTTTCTCCAAGAAAACAGGTTTTGAAGGCATGTTGCGTTTAATAAGTTTTGGCAATTCTTTTTCTTTGAAAATTTTTGGCAACTTTTTTTGCTAATGTTTATAGAAAACTTTTAAAAGATTTGGCATTTTTTTTAAACTAAGTTTTGAAAGTCAGGTTTTCCTTAAAAATCGCCAAAATGACATTTGTCACAACTAAAACCTGTAAAACTGGAAATTTTTGTAGGATTTTCAAATTTCCCGCAGTCCTTGGACACATCATGTGGGATTCTGAAATTATGTTTGGATACAGTCTGTAAGGCAAGAATAAAAACAATATTTTGGGTCCTTGAAAAGTCATGGAAAAGTTTTGAAAAGTTGCCCGTGACAGCGTGTAATGTGCACATCAGTGTGTTCGCAGACGAAATCAAAACTCAGACACGACGCTGATTTGTTGACAGTTTGTCGCTTTTCATCTTGAAGTTTGAGGATGACTCGTAACGTGAAGATTGATGCAAATGTTTCCGGCGTCTCAGAAATGTTCTTCTTCTCTCTCGTGGGATTTTGTCGACTCGAGTTATCAGAGAGAGACTGAAATAAACAGACAGCGAGATTGTTTCTGCAGCTAATCTGCTTCTCCCCGCCTCTCGTGTCGCCGTTTGGCTGCTGGATCTTTGTGTTTTTTTCATGTTGTGCTGCAAACAAGGCGTCTAAAAATACGCCGCGGCGGTGAAATCTCTCCGTCACCACCAGCTGAGGGAATAAACGCTGTCTGTTAGATTAATCTGAGTAATTGGAGCTTTCTCTGACCTCACTCTCTGAGAGGAAAACTCTCCTCTGACTGCTGCCGAGAGCTGATCTCAATCTCTAACTTCTGCAACACAGCGAGAAAATTCTGCAGCTTTGGACTAACATGACTTCATCTGCTACACGTGAAACTAAATGAAGGAAAAAAATGATGCAGTTTATCTTAAAACTTTAATTAATGACTAAACGCAAGACAAACTTGTTCAACAAAGAAGGAAAAACAATCAAATTATTTATTTAATCTTGTGAGATCTGGAGAAAGATGCTTTGTTTTATTAAAAAAAAACATGGGAAAGAGGAAATGAGCAATAAAAGAAGAAAAACACAAAGGTTTGCAAGAAAGTACAAGAAAATTACCTGAAAATTTGAGAAAAAAAAAGAACGTAAAACCAAAAAAATACAAAGCAAGAAATGAACTGGAAAAAATGCTAAAAATTTATAGTGATTCTGTAAAGTAATAAAAAATGTATAACTATGATACTTATGAATATAGTATAGATTATAGTTGTTGCTTGTTGTTGCTGTTGTTTTAGACGTGCTAATCTCTGTGCCGATAATATCGTCCTCTCTCAGTAAAATGTGAGTGTCGCATGTTCATATTGATGAGGAGGATCAAAGGTTGTGGATCATCTCTGCGGCACTAAAAGATTCAAACTGTCTCTTTTCATTCATTAAACCATAATTTCACTTCAGTTCAGCCTCGGTGGAGTTGTGATGAATGTGGTGATGTTTGATAAAACACACACATGAACTCAAACAAAAACCTGCCGTTTAAAAGGGTCAAAAAGTAGAAATAATATTAATGTATAATAATAATAATAATAGATTTTATTTATAATATACTTCACATTTGAAAAGTGCTACAAGATCAAATGATTAGCATAAAAAAACAACCAAAATAAAATTATATTTAAAAGTCATAAATAAGAGCGTAAAAGCAAGTAGAGCAAACAGCAAGTGTGTGTGTGTGTGTGTTTGTGTGTGTGTGTGTGTGTGTGTGTGTGATATTAGAGCGGCGCTTCAGGGTTAAATGTGACATTACTGGCGTTTGTCCCGGAGTATTATTTGTAATATTTCACCTCAGAGGATTGTGAATATTGTGGAGCTGAAAGTGTCTCCTTGTATGTGTTTGTGTGTGTGTGTGTGTGTGTGTGTGTGTGTGTTTGTATGCGTGTGTGTGTGTTGGTGTGTGTGTGTGTGTGTGCAGCAGAGGTTAAACTGGGATTTGTTTGTTTGTTTTTGGGGGGGTTACATACATAATTCAGCTCATATGTGATTATTCCATAAATACCCGGCGTGTTCAGTGAGATGCAGAGTTGACGGTGTCAGTTAATGAGATCCCAGCTGAGGCTACAAACCTCACATTTGTCTGCTGCTCAGCCGAGCAAAATCATCGCTACTTTTTTTTTTTTTCATATTTAGTTTTTGGTTTGAAAAACTAAACGCAATTTAAAGATGGAGTCTCCCAGAAGGCCCCTGGGCTGACAGCTGACATTGAATTTACACACACTGTCTGAAAATGTTTTGGTGGAAAAGCAGAGATAAAGCAGTGGAGATTTCAGGGTTAAATTTCATTATCATAACGTTCAGTTTATGACAATTATCCACGTGTAATCTGTGTAAAAGGAAATGTAGCTGTTGAGTTGTGCGTCTTGTTTATGCTGTTTGTATTGTTCTCTGTGTATGATTTTATCTTCCTCAGAACTTGCTCTGATAACACTTTGCTGAAGTAATAATGCAGATTTCCCCGCTGTGGCGGATATGACGGATTACCTCATCGTACTGTCTTCTATATATATACATCATATTTTATTGTATCACATCACATTGTATCTTATCGTACTGTATCGTATCCTACAGTATTATACAGTACCGCACCGTACCACACCATACCAAACTGTACCATACTGTACTCATGTCGTAAGTTATTGTACCACGTTGTACCGTAATGTACCATACTTATATTGTATCGTGTTGTACCATACCCACATCATATCTTATCAAATTGTATATTATCGTATTGCACCATAATTTACCGCACTGTACCATACTGTACACGTATAGTATCTTATCGTACCGTATCATATCGTGCTATACCGTACTGATTGACTGTATCTAATCACAACGTATTATAATCAGTTGTATCGAACTGCACCGTACCATACTGTACCATACTGTACTCACATCTTATTCTGTTGTACTGTATCATACTCGTGCCGTATTGTTTCGTGTCATACAGTATCTTATGGTATCTTACAGTTTATCCAACCTTTATCTGGGTAAAATCAGAATCAGAAATACTTTATCGATCCCCGGGAACAGTCGCTCTGATGCCGAACATAGGATTAAAGGATTAAAGCAAGTAGAAATAAGTACCAGCACAAGTAAATAAAAACAGAAAATAGAAAAAGTAAACGGTTAAAGTAAAATAAAAGAAAATATATATGTAAAAAAAAAATACAGTAATAGACAATTATGAATATTCAAATAATTATATGGAAAATGTGCTGATTTTGTTAAGTATGTAAAATATAAAACTATGCCTTATTTTAAAATGCAGTGTATAAAACTGGTATGCAAGTAAAAAAAAAGAATAATAAAAATGTGTGCAAGTTAAAAATATAAAAATGTGAGTCATGGTCCCCACCAGGTCATTGAAAACCCTCAGAAAAAATATAAAAAAAATAAAAACAACCTTTTATAAATGCATCAGGGGAGCAGCTGAGGGAGACCAAACCGCTCAAGGACTTTTTCTGAAACCGGTTTGGAGATTTGTCAGAAATAAATAAATAAATACAGAGGTGGGGGGTCGAGGTTTGTTTTCTATAAAATTTCTAAAAGTGCAAAATGTGTCGTGACTGAATTGTTGACAAAAGAAAACTTTTGTTTTCAGTTATTCAGGAGAGAGATGTTGCAGGTTAGTGAAAAACAACCAAAGACTGACTTCAGCTGAGTTTATTTCTCACAGACTGATGAAGTCACACTGAGCCGCTCATCCCCCGCAGGAGAAGAGCAAACGGAGAGTCTTATTTCCTTTCAACAACAAAATACGGCAGATATTCAGAGCTCAGCTTCACTGAGTGAAATCAGGGAGAGTACAGGTGTTTATAATTAGGGATGTAACGATTTGATACGATTCACGATACTGGGCTCACGATACGATTTTCTCACGATTTTTTAATTACAAAATGAGATTACAGAAAAATTATGGCTGAAAAATATTCTGTAATTTCAAACAAAAATTATGCAAAATACTGCATTTCTCTTCTTTTCTACATCAAAATTAAAATCCCTTTTTATTTCTGAGGTATAAATGAAAAACTCAAACTCTGCAATGAATGCATTTCTGGACATCCACATTGTCCCCTGCTGTTAGAAAGCCTCTCAGTGGGACAGACGAGGCTGCTGAGGACAGGTTAGCTTTAGAGGGGAAGCAGAAACCTGAGCAAATTTACTAAATCTCTTTTAAAAACATGAAAGGCAATAAACAGCTTCACAAGAAATTACCCAAAATTAGCAGGGAACTAAGAAAAAGTTACAACCTGAAATAGCTGAAATTCAGCACAAAAAATGACAAGAAAAATGGTTTTAAAAAAAAACACCAACAAGGAAACTGCTGAAAACAAACACTAAAGATGTTAATGTAACAAACTTAAAATATATTATCATAGTTAAATAATCTTTTTCCACAAATTTTCTTCCTGTCTTTTTTTTTTTATTTTAAAAAAAAAGATTATTTTCTTTCAGCTTTGCCTATTTTCTTGAAATTTGTAAGACTTTTTTACGTTGGAAATTTTGAAAATCCAATGATAATTTCTGGTCTTGCAGTTTTTGGCTGTGGTTAAAACTATGGTTTAATTATTAAAGAAAAATGGGTTGGGATTTTTTTTTTTTTTTGCTGAAGAAAACATCTTTTCTAAAACTGAAAGTTGTTTTTTTTTTTTAAAGAAAAAGAAAATCACTATTGTTTTTCTGACTTCTGTAAAACTGAAGCAGCAGCATGATGGAAAAAATCAGAAATCTCACGACGAGGCAAGAAAATGTGATGATGTCACCGTCTCCCGCTTTTAAGCCGCCTTATCGCTGCGTTTCTGCAGCTTGGCGGTTTGCTGCGAGTCAGACGGAGCTGCATGAGATCCATAATTAAAAATATAAAGAGACGAGCGTCTGTGGTGATGAAGCCGGCTGAATATATGTGATGACAATGAGAAGGAGAGATGCAAATAAATTCAGACAATCAGAGACGGCGGGGCGGATGCTGGCTCGCTAACATCGCTGCACATTTCACTGTGATGCTCATTTAGTCAGAGCTGTTCTCCTGGCGTTTCATGAGTCTGCTGAAACATTAAGCAGCAAAACGCTCAATAACTGAAGCAGCTGAAACGGCAGCCGCTGCAGCGCCTCGGCTACGATAAATGTTCAATTTCCAAAAACAAAGACTCAAAAAGACTTTTTTCAGCGGCCGCATTGTGCTCCAAGACTCCTCCATTAATCTGAATATTTCCATCACAGCAGGTTTAAGCTGATTTCTCGTATTTCTTTTTAGAAAATGTTTTCAATCACACAATTTAAGTGGATTTATTTTTGTCATTTATTGAGAGAGGAGAAAATATAGTCCAAAATATGTTGTTGATTGATGTCATTGACGTTTTTAAATCAACAAAAAAAAAAAACACGAGCCTGCTTCTAAAGTCACAAATTTTCTTTTAAAAATCACCTAAATGTTTAGTGGTCAAAAATACGTTGTTAACAAACAGTAGAGATCATTAGAGTTCGTACAATTGTGAAAAACATGGAAACTAAATTAAACAGGTATAATTACACACAATGTGTTTGAGGACCATTGTGAATTTAAAAATCCAATAATAATTTCAGTTTTTACATTTTTTAAGAAAAGAAAATGTCCATATTTTTAACTTGCAATTTTTTTAAAGAAAAAAATTGTCCAATTTTTTTTTAAATCATCAAAAAACCCACGAGCCTGCTTCTAAAGTCACAAATTTTCTTTTAAAAATCACCTAAATGTTTTCTCATAGAATTACCATTAAGTTTTAATGAAAAAAATCACATATCTTTTTCTTTAAATGTTGCTGAAAAAATAGATAATAAGATTATAAATTTAACCTATTCGTTCTCTTGATTGTGACCGGCATACGATAATTTCTCTAAAAAAAAACGATCATTTTGAGCCTCTGGTACGATATTTTAACATTTCCAGTCTGGCAACACAGACACTGTTCCCCAAAAAAAGCCCTCAGTGTGCTGACAAGAGAATTTCAGTCCATTTTCAGTCCAACAGTCCATGAAACGCTTGTAGAGATATTTCAGCGTGGAAGAAGCGGAGCGACTGACTGTTTGGAGCTGGAACAGTCAGGGCAGCGTTTTGGCACTGAAAATACTAATTTGGCGTTTAAATAAAGGAAAAAAGTTTCAATGAAAAACAAAACAGGCATTAAAAAATATTTCTTTTATGAAGATACTCTGTCCCGTGATGTGTTCTTCACTTCGGTTCAGATCGTTATTGTCCCTCGAGGGTAAATTTTATTTACAGTAAAAGGCAGAAACACGACGCAGAGGAGGCCGCGGGACGTTAATCACAACAGTTACAGCAAACAACCGAATAAAAAAGATGCATGTGTTAGTTCGAAGCATCAAACTGCTGGAACGCGGCGTGATAAAGTACTGCTGAGCAGAGCAGTCGAGGTTTAGTGCAAATTAAGTGCATTTATTGCATCTGGAACAAAGCCTTGCTTTTTACCCCGAGGGAGGTGTGTGTCTGCTGGAGGGACAGTTTTTGTGACGCAGCGGGCGGTCCGAGCGGGCGGTCCGAGCGGGCGGTCTCTGCAGCCTCTGCAGATGGCAGACGTGCGGAGGTCGTAGTTCAGGGTGTGTTGGTTGTTTTTTTTCAGTCGCTGTTCTCGGGTCGTCGTAGCACCAAAGCGTCTCAACAAGTGAGCCCTCAGAGCCGGAGAGGCCGAGCCGGAGGTTTTCTAGAAGTCGATGACAATCTTCATGTCACTCTTATTTAGGTTTTTTGTGTCTACTTCCACTCTTTTTTTCAGTCTCAGTTCAGTTTGGGCGTGTTGGGGGTTGGGGGGGGTGTTTATTTTCATGTCAAAACTTGCTGTCTGCTGGCTCCATGAGGAAAGAGGAAAAACGGTTTCAGACTGTGTTTGAAAGAATAAATGTGACTGAAGTGTGACTGTAATACCTCTGCCTGTCCTCTGCGTGTCTCTCAGGTCAGGAGCGTATCGGCATCGATTCCAAGTACGAGCAGGAGGGGAAGGTCCAGTTTGTGATCGACGCGGTGTACGCCATGGCCCACGCCCTCCACAACATGCAGAGGGACCTGTGTCCTGAAAACTCCGGCATCTGCCCCGAGATGGACCTGGCAGGAGGCAAGAAACTGCTCAAGTACATCCGCAGCGTCAGCTTCAACGGTAAGTGGACGGACGCTCCTCTGCTCCCGCAAGACATAAAGTCCTCCTTTACTGTCTGTGCTGAGCGCCTCAAGGGACGAGATCCGCGGTTGACTCGTTGGGACGAGAGCAGCTTCACGTGGAAAACAATCGAAATCCACCAAAGTAGCCAGCTGACCATAAAATAACTCCTAGTCATAAAATTGTCTGGATCCATAAAACGGCCTCCGCGTCATCGTCTTAAAGGTTTTTTATCCTCCATCAAAACCTCGCTCTTCATCACGACGTCTATGGAGTTATTTTATCCTCACCTTGTATGTAACAACATCGAAATACAGAGAGATCTGTCCTCATGGGGACAAAAGAGCAGAGGCCGAGGCTCTCACTCACCGAAGGACAAACCCTGTGTGTGTGTGTGTGTGTGTGTGTGTGTGTGTGTGAGAGTGAACCACATTACCGTGTGATCTTACGGTGCATGTCTAACAGAACATTGAAAATCTGCTTCAGTTTCGATTAAAGGGGTTGAGTTTATCTCAGAGTCCATGTAGTCTGTTATGGATGAACTGGATTCGGTATGTGGAGGTCCCAGCGTGTGCGACTGCTTATCTTTTTCTCAAAAACAGAAAAAAAAGGAAACACCTCATTTAGGTCGTAATTCTGTCTGAAGCCACAGGATCTAATATGGATCTAAACTCATTTAAGTTACATATGCTGCAACACGCTGCCGTTACATGTGTGTTACAGTATGAAGCATCAGTGGATCCGAGTGGATTTAACTCCCCTGTGACACAGAGGAAACATACTGAGATATCCAAAATAAGGTGCCCAATGTGGCCCTAAAATCATCTCTGAGCCCTCAGCTCTGAAGTCTTGAAACATCAGCTTGAAAATACAAAATGAAACATGGACATGAAGACAGTGGGACTACATTTAGAGACATCATCAGAGACCTTCTAGTTACAGTTTGTAGTTGAAGCCGAATTGACCCTTCAGGTTTAAGTCACAAAAACCGCACTGACTCAGCCAGTTAGTGTTGAGAGGACCTCCACGGTACAGGGACACTGGGGCCCCCCGTGGAGCCAGACCCGGGGGGTGGAGCTTGTAGACAAGCATCGGGCCTTTGGCCATAGGGCACAGTCAATAAGTAACATGCTGCCACCACCACTGGGCCCCTCACCCGCGGGGTCGGAATCAGGGCCGGGCAGCAGGCAGGGACGGGGCCCCGGACGGGCTGACCCCTGGCTTCGTAGACTAGCTCTAGGAACGTTGATTGTTACCTCTCTGGTGGGTGAGGAGCTGGAGCTGGTGCGGGAGGTGGATCGGTACAAGCTACGTACATATAGTTGGGCTTGCGCACAGGTCCGGCTCTGGAACCAGATCCCTGGAGAGGGGCTGGACTCAAACCTTTTCCAGAGCTTCCCAGGGTGAGCATAACGCGGAGGGGCATGGTTGGGAGGAACGCCTGCCCGATCTGGACCCGAGAGGTCTTTAACTCATGGCTGCATCCCGGAGAAGGTTTGGGACATGGAATCCAAGTGGTCCATGTTCAGAACCTCCATTGTGGAAGCGGCTGCTGAAAGCTACGGTCAGAAGGTCACCGGTGCCTGTCGTGGCGGCAACCTAAAACCCTACTGGTGGACACCAGCGGTGCGAGAAGCTGTCGGGCTGAAGACTTCAGGAGACCCCCGGGCCACTAAAGCCTGAAAGGTCAGCTTCATCAGCCTGAGAACCTCCCTCACCGCTGGTGTCCACCAGCAGGTTTTTACGTTGCCGTCTTAAGTCCACATGTTTATGGGTCTGCCGGCGCATTAGTTCTCATAACGGGCCAGGCTCGACCCGCCCGCACATCATTGATTATACTGTTAATAAAAAAAAATTAAAAAAGGCTTAAATGAAGGAATAAAAATCGCTGCTTTTTATGACATCAAAACACTTCAATTAAATTATCCTAAAACTTCCTCATTGTGAGATTTATCACACACAAGGTGACACCAAATGAGGCCTATATCATGTATCATCATGTAATTATGTCACGTGTGATTTGTTCGTGTGCAGTCTGCTGCTGGCGGCTCATGACAGTGACTGAAGAAGGCGTCCCTGCTGTCTGTAGCTAGTTAGTGCAGAGCTGTCAGAGCTTTCTGCCACCAGTTAGGCCCCGCCCACAAAAACACCTCATCTTTGTTTACAAACACCAAATGTGCATGACGTCACTTCCTGAGAGTACTTTCTAGAAAACTTTCGGTCCGGGTGACCGGAGGGTCCCGGGGTGAATGCCACGATTTAAAATAAAACTTGTTTATTTCTAACCATATCAGTGAAGATAAGCTGCTGTTATCGGAACACCAGCTGCGGACCTGAAGGAAATAACGCCCTCCGGCCGCTACCCAGTGTCTGTGGCGGCCCTGCCTGCAGCCAGAGGTCCATCGAGGGTTAACGTCATCATATCTCACTGAATTCTTCAACGATTTTCAGTTTGATTTGTTTCTGATGGCAGATGTGACTTCTGTCCCCGAGCTGTGACTCTCCTCGACTCATTCATTCAACAAGATGTGGCAGGATTTAGGGTCCAAATTAATTTAATTTAATTTTTTTTCTCAAGGTTTAAAAAAGGAGCTCTGTTGGTGACAGTAGAGTGTCCTCAGTAGAGGTGCAGCGAGGAGCTCTGTTGGTGACAGTAGAGTGTCCTCGGTAGAGGCGCAGTAGGGAGCTCTGTTGGTGACAGTAGAGTGTCCTCAGTAGAGGTGCAGTAGGGAGCTCTGTTGGTGACAGTAGAGTGTCCTCAGTAGAGGTGCAGTAGGGAGCTCTGTTGGTGACAGTAGAGTGTCCTCAGTAGAGGTGCAGTAGGGAGCTCTGTTGGTGACAGTAGAGTGTCCTCAGTAGAGGTGCAGTAGGGAGCTCTGTTGGTGACAGTAGAGTGTCCTCAGTAGAGGTGCAGTAGGGAGCTCTGTTGGTGACAGTAGAGTGTCCTCAGTAGAGGCGCAGTAGGGAGCTCTGTTGGTGACAGTAGAGTGTCCTCAGTAGAGGCGCAGTAGGGAGCTCTGTTGGTGACAGTAGAGTGTCCTCGGTAGAGGCGCAGTAGGGAGCTCTGTTGGTGACAGTAGAGTGTCCTCAGTAGAGGCGCAGTAGGGAGCTCTGTTGGTGACAGTAGAGTGTCCTCGGTAGAGGTGATGGACGGTGTGGGTATTGCCGGTCGGTCATTGGGCTTTTTATGGCTCCATCACAGAGTGTCGGCTCTCAGTGAAGTCGATCGTTAGGTCGGCGGCCGGCGCTGCCAGGTGTCTCTCCAAACGGACTGTCCGTCCTCTGCACTGTTTTGGGAACATAAACCGCCTGAGGAACTTCATCACCCCCCGTCTCTCTTCAAACGTCCAATAACGGAGGACGGAGCTCCTTTATGAGCGAGCAGTCGGCCTTCGAGACGCCTCGCACTGCAGCCAAAATGCAAATGAAACGCAGAGTTATTATGAGAGTGTTTGTAGCCTGATATTATTGTCTTTACTCTGGCAGCCTGCAGCTGAAGGTGTGTGTGTGTGTGTGTGTGTGTGTGTGTGTGTGTGTGTGTTCAGGTTTATGTGCTTCTCTTTTGTGTTTTGAAAGGAGTATAATGTGGCCTGGATAATATCTTTTATCAGCACAATTAGGGGGAGTTATTAAACACCTGTTGCAGCTAAGCCATGATTACAGTTTTTATGGTTGTATTAGATGCTGGCGGCACTTCCTGAAGGAGAGATTCAGTTCTGCAGATCCGATGTGTTTACTGCGTTAACATTAAAGTGGAACCACAATCTCTTCACCTTCAACAAAGTGCCTTTGTTGCCTTTAAGGGACTGTTAAACAGTTATCGGGGTGGTGATGGAGGCTGAACTTTATGGTTCACCCCGTTCAGGTGATTATGTGCTTTTAACCCTTTGCTCACAACATGTCACAAAAAAACAAAGCAGTATTAAACTGCTCTTACTTGTTAAATCCCATCTTCTTATTTAAACCAAACACACTGCTGGAGAGTCACATGGCAAGGGCCAAAAAAAAAAAAAAGTCGAGTTTCAGATGCGTATCAGGAAAGTCAGAACTGGTTAAAGAATGAAGTATGAAACTTTATGTATACACACGTGTACGCTGCCTGATCTTACAGTAACAGTTAATATAATGTTACAGGTCGTTAAATTGATAGAGGTCATTAGTTTATACCTTTTATAAATGTGACATTTTCACAATGAGCTATTTGCAGTTTCACCTGTATTATTATAATTATTATTCATATATTATTGGCATGGTTTTAATGCAGGAGACTGAGCCGCTGAAATCTTCCCTGCAGAGAGCTCCTTTTATCAGCTAATTAGCGAAGCTGCTCTGTGCTAATTTCCAATGAAAGTGTCATTTAAAGAGCTCGCTCACCGTTTATCACCGTCTTAATAATTACACACAGAAAGGAAAAATCATCAGCTCACAGCTTTCCTGCAGAGCCGCTTCACCTCCTTCACGTCCCTGCACCACTTTCCACAGAAACAGATCATATTTCTGATATAACACAATGTACTTCAGTCACATAACAATCAATTAAGAAATTGATTAGAATAAAAAAAGAAAAGATTCCTATAACACATAAAGCTCTCTTTTTTTCCACCAGAGACGGCAGATTTCTTTTGTTTTCTCCAGAATCTGTATTGAAACAAACATGAGCCAAATATCGACTGAGAAACAAAACACATTTGATATCAAGAGGTGGGCCCGTGTTGCCTGTGGTAGCTATTAACCCCAGTATTGATCTGCAGCAGCTGTCTGGTCATGGCAGGAATTAATAATGGAGCTCCTCCTCCGCAGCAGAGAGAGAGGCTGGCACTTTAAAAAGTCAAACTGAGACTCTGTTTCATCTCTGCGATCTCAGCTGTCGATCCGTCTCCCTGCGTCTGACACACTCACAAAGACAGCTGATTAAAAGTGTCACGTTTTTCATTAAACTCGCGCACAAAGATGAGATGTTAAACTCCATCACAAAACTCAGATATTGATATTGAAACGTTTCAGTTTTAGGATGCTTTCACCCATAAATCTCTGAGTTTTAAAGTATTTTTAATTTTTTTTTCTTCTTCTCCTGTCTTTGCCCCCTAACATATTTCTGATTTATCTCTGATATAAATCAAGATGAAGCAGATCTCAAGTTGTTTTTTTGGGGGTTTTTTTTTAGAGTTTTTCAAAGGTTTAATGAATTAATCAGGACGCCACAAAAGTGTCACAGCAGCTTATAGGAGTGTTAACGATACATCCATTGTATCAGTGCATCGATTTCTGTTCCTGCAATACATCAACAGGTTAACAGCAAGTCATCCTGGTGTGACTCGCATCGATCTAAAATCATTTTTCAAGGCATGAATCAATTGTATCCATACTAAGAATTTGCGGCTTGTATTCAGCACGTCAAATGTTGTGTAGATGTATTTTTCGCACTTATAATGGTCAATAATTGAAAACGTTACTCCGGTTGATTTGGCGATGTTCTGGGCACGTTTGCGGCGTTGCTTCAGATGACGGCGGATCACGGCAGGGAAACACGGTGTCAGTGGAGAACGAGACATTTTAAATCTGTGTTTGCCGTCCAAGGTTTGGACACATTCTGGCTTTTGTAAAAACGGGGACAGTGTTGCTTATTCATCTCTTCGTCTCCAGCCTCGTTGGCGTACAAGTCTCCTTTCTGGAAAAGTCCTGGTGGCAGGGCCAGTTTTGTTTTCAAGTCGAGCAGATGGTTTGGAGGAGGAGGTTCCAAGTGGTTGTGTCGGTTGTCACTGCGGTTATTGGCCGATTGTTCATGATGGCGTCGACCTCACAGAGGGCGGCCTGCAGAGCTTCATCGTCCAGCTGTTGTTCCTTGAGGACCGAGTGAAGCGTTTTCTTGACTAGACGAATCGGTCTTTCCCAAACTCCGCCACGATGAGCACCAGAGCGATTTCATCTGCACGATCCAGCTTCTTTAAAGATTCTGCTGGCTCCGTTAGCTCCAGTGACGATGGTGCCGTGGTCAGACCTGATGCTTGACATGGGTCCACTTTGGCAGATGGACCAGGGTGTTTAAGCAGAAGTTAGTGTTCAGATAACCTCCCGTGTTTAAGTGGACGGCACAACTCACCAGACAAACGAAATCACCCTGGACGGGCTCTTAAAAGCTTCCCGAAACATGTCAGAGATGAGCTCCACGCTGCCGTCAGCCGTCTGTCTCCACACATGTTCCATTACTGTCTCCACTTTCACTAAACCGACGAGCACTTTGCTTTAACGGCGCCTTCACTCTGCTGCTCTGAACAGCTCTCATTCATCACGCCATCATCCTCAACATCAGCTGGAAGAGCTGCCGGTGAAAAGAGTTGGATTGAGATAAAACTGGTTTCATGTGGAGCAGTGCTCCTCTCCTGGAGGATAATTGCTGCATCAGATGTTCTTGACGTCAGAGGACTGGATGAAGTCTTTGTGCTGTGAATAATCCCTTTCGAGCGCCACTTTGGAACAAATGATCAGTTTGAGAGCAGGTAGTAACATTACTACAGACTTATGCAGCTGTATCAACATTTCTGTGAATTCTGGGTTTTTTGGCATGTGTGATGCCTTTTAGTCTTTAGATCGTTCCTGTCCTCTCTTTATATTTCAGTGCTGCTTTTATCGTCTCATCATGGCTCCATAACACGCCTACGTCATGATAGTTAGGATTAGACTACAAATCCCACACATCCGCACAGTGAGGGGGGACTCCAGACCTCTGCACAGTGAGGGGGGACTCCAGACCTCTGCACAGTGAGGGGGGACTCCAGACCTCTGCACAGTGAGGGGGGACTCCAGACCTCTGCACAGTGAGGGGGGACTCCAGACCTCTGCACAGAAGTCAGATGTTGTGGGATCCATCTACCTCTCCACCCACCGCTTATTTGGTTATTTGCATTAATAGCTGATGCTGTCCTTTCATGCGCACCTGACCGATTACATCTGGTCACATTCTCAAGTGACGGCACCTGTGCGCGTTGTAAGTGGACGCACCCAGTGCGTCATGTGATAACAACGCCACCAGTTCTGCCGAGCACATTCACATCTGACGCCCTTCAGCCGCGCTCCAGTTGGACGCGGAGGGTGGCTTTTGGCGTCACGCTTATATGCCCGAGAAACACTTGCGGAGCGGACCGTGGCCTCAGGCGTACTGGAGTTAACTCTTTGCTCCCAGAGAGGATTCATTCTCTTGTTATCTAAGATGGCAGTTGGCCTCCATTAATAGAGAGACGCTGGTACATTAGCACGACAGTCATCCCACCAAACATGCAGGCAGGGAGCCGTAAACACGCTGCACTAATGCATGCATGCACACTCTCACACAATTTATCCTGCAGAGAGGAACAATGCACACCAATAAGATGCACTCCTGAGCCTATAGCGGTACACAGGGGAGGACGGAGCTCTCTGAGAAATAAATTTATTTTTTTAAAATTTTTATGAATGTTTTTATTGTTTTTAATTATTTTTATTTTTTATTTCATTACTATTTTTTATTATTTTATTTTCATTTTTATTTCATTTTTAAAAATTGATTTTATTTATTTATTTATTTTTTCTATATGATTTTAATACACATTACTGTGATTCTGTGCCTTAAAAATGCTGGGATGCACTGTAATGATTTATCATTAAGTTCACCTGTGGGCTTTTTTTGTAATACTGCCGGATGTACATGCTGAAGAAGGGCGTCCGGCCTGAAACATGCATATGGCAGTAAATAAATGATGATTGGAGCACTGTCCTGATCTTGACTGCATTGCTCTCTGAGAAATGAAATATTTAACATTAAGCTGCAAATGTTTTAATGTCGAAATATTCCAGAGAAAAATAAAGTTAGTTAGCTTTGCTGCCGAGGGTTCACAGGCTCTGAGAGAAAAGCATATTAATAAAGACGCTGCAGACTTTTCTGCCAAAACACTTTTTTGTGACCCGAGGAAATTTCTCTTTGTGCTTCATTTTGAAGAGAAGAAGCCCAACACTATCTGTCCCCTCTCCTCCGCCTGTCAGCCCTTTTCTTCTACCGCTCACCACATTTCTGTCCCCCTCTATCTGCCTCCCTCCCTTTCACTCTAAATTAAACACAGACTTGAAAGCGACTCCTGGCCCGCACCAAAGCCCGACGAGCCGCGGTAAATAAACAGTGTCTTTGAGCGGCGCTGCGAGCGGCGCAGAGGACAGAGAAACGAGGAAAACAAAAGAGACGCAGGAGAGAGGACAGGGAGGTCACAGAGACGACCCGTCCTGACTGAGAGACGAGTCTCACGCAGAGCGCCAAACTCAGTTTCCTGTCAGGTCTGGAGCACGCTGCAGGCTCCTCTCAGACCAGCAGGACTGAGAGATTTAACATTTATTTATTTATGGTGCTTTTACCAGCTTCATTCATTAAAGTCTGCTCTGTATCTGCAGGACATCTCCTCGTCCTTTTGTCCAGCGAGCCGTGAAACATGCACGCAAACAACACGTGTTGAACTTTGCACTTTTCACAACAGCAGGATGTATGGAAGCACGACTTCATTCATGTGTGATTTTGATGTTTTTCTAAAAGTTCGGCTAAAATGTAAACCGAATTTAAATTTATTTTTTTTGTGACCATGAGCGCTTTATGAAGACAGTTTATCTGAGCCCGTCCTCACGGAGACCTGTGAAATGCAGCTCGGTTGAGGAGTGATGTCTTGATTAAGTGATTAATTGGCTTTATTGACGTCGTGTCTATTTGTGCTCCACAGGAAGTGCCGGTACTTCAGTGACGTTCAACCGTAATGGCGACGCCCCCGGACGCTACGACCTGTTCCAGTACCAGTGGAACAACGTGAGCGGGTCGGGCTACCGCGTGATTGGACAGTGGACGGAGACGCTGCAGCTCAACGTGAGTTCATCTTTCATTAAAACATATTTGGTTATTTTAAGTGCCATTCGTTGTGAAGCAGCTTTAACCCTTTAATGCCTGGATCGACATCAGCCTGCTGCATTCAGTTTCGGCAGCATTTAAACTTGATGTTTTTCAAAAACACAGAAAAAAAACAAAAGGTGCAACTAGACAAGAAATAAATTAGTCAAACCAACAAACAAGGAAATGATCTGAAAATTAGCTTGTGGGAAATGCCCAGAAAAATGTTTTAATTATATTTTTAAAATGACATTACGAAAAAAAGAAAACATAATTGTAAAATGTATTCTGTCTTTTTCTTGAGGTCTATTTTTTTCTTTATTACAAGCTTTTATTTATTGTTCTTGTTTTGTTAGATTTTTTTTGTTTGTTTTTTTAAACTTATTTTCAGGTGATTTTTTTTTCAAATTTTTTACTAATTTCTTTCATTTTTTGGTGCTTCTCGCCTTCTTCCCATGTTTTTGAAAGAAATTGAGACAAATTGCTCAGGTTTCAAAGGGTCAAAGATGTAAAGAATTTGCACTTAACTTGATTGAAAGGTGTGTGTGAAACAGTGATCAGTGAGGGCTCGCTCGCGTCTCTCTGTGGTGTGTTTTCATGTGAGCTGCAGGATTACCAGGCTGTAACACCACAGTCAGGAGGGGGTTAATTGGAGTCTTTTTGAGGACTGATAGTCAGAGGAGATTATCTGACGGTGTGAGAGGTTTACACGTTATTAGGCCGTTTGATCCGACTCGGCATCCGCCTGAACCACAGCGCAGGAATTCGCTTAACTGAGAGAAACAGAGCCAGCTGAAAATGTGAATTTACATCGTTTATCATCATCCGTCTTCTAAACAGCTTCTGTTCATCTCCTGAGTCTGACAGAAAAACTGGACTCAAACACTCAAAAGCTGCTCTCTGAGCTCATATTTCAAACACGTTTCTAACTTCCAGATTCATTTCCGTATTTTCTCACTGCTCAGTCTGCGGGCTCTACGCAGTGATGACGTCATGCACTTTAAAAACACTTTCCTTCACTCTGGGAAAGTTTTACAAAAATGAACCTCGATGTTTAAAAAAATCAGTGCACAGAGAAATAGCTGCAGTTTGTTTGTCCTGTCACCAGGAGACTCATTTATAACCTCTGGGAACAAACAAAAAGGACATGAAATGCACCTGCGCTCCATTTTAAGCATAAATTGAGATTTATTGAAAAAAAAAAAACAACAACTTTGCGATGAATTATGTATACATTTTGGGAAACTCGGACCCATGTTTACATGCATTCTGTCAGGAGAGAAATCAAATATATTATATGTGAAATGATTCAAATTTCATTACACATTACACACACATACACACATTTATGAAAAAACCTTGCAGAAATTTCCCCTAAAATAACCTTTCACATGAACTTAAAAACTAACCGTAACTAACCTTAGCCTCAAAGCCTTTTAAAATGTATTTTATAGAACATTGACATGTTTCTCCTTAAAACAGCTGGATTTATTCAGGTTTCTCACTAAAAACTACATTTTACATGATCACATTGAACACATCATGAGAATTAGCTTTCACCCAACACTCACTTTTACTGAAAAGAGCTTTTAACTGGCTCATTTTGAAGAGAAATCAGTGAAGTTCGAGTCTGACAGCAGCTCTGCTCTGCTCTCTGCTACGTTCACGTTTTACATTGTCCTCATTAATGAAGGTTCATTTCACACACCTGCAACACATCAGCTGAGTGTGTAACCAGCAGTGTACACACACGTTATCACACATGTCCTTCAGAAATCAGGAAAATACTGCACCGTTCTGACTTTAAACCAGGTTTTAGTTTAAGTGTGTCTGATCACACCTCATTTTAAGACCAACACAAGTGAGCTCTGCCGTGAAAATGACCATCGTCTGAAACCTGCTGCTGTGTTTCGGCTGTAAGTTAAGACTCAGTCTTGTTAATAAACCTGTTGTACAGTGCATGCACAGAAAATCAAAAGAAACAGAACAAGTTTGCATACTCGTTTGAAACTCTTTTCTGATAAAACTTCTCAGAGCTGTTGTTCCTCACCTGTGGAGTGACGTGTGAGTTTAAGCCTCGGCGTCCTCGCAGCTGATAGTCTTTCATTATTCTGCTCAGACGCTGCCGCTCTGTTTTTTAGTTTCTGCAGATACCGCTCGCTCCGCAGCAGAGTCATGTTGAATTATTAAGCAGAGTTATTCGTCAGTAACAGACGCCGCGTTCCGGAAAGTTGGGCCGAGTCTCCGCGCCGCTCTGGAGAATAACGTTAAGTGGAGCGTGAACACGCTGCAGATCTAACAGGTTCCTGCTGCCTGTCTGATCCCAGCAAGAGTTTACACTGTGTTCAATCACAGGGAGTTAACTGCTGCCATATTATGGGATGTGTGTTGAAACTGTAGAGATGTGCACAGCATGAAAATCCTGCATATGCGCGGTTATAGACAATAATATAATATAAAACAGCCTGTAGCACTATGGGTGAGTTCTTTAAATTGTGAGAGTTAAAGCGTGATTTGCAGCTGATATTTACTCACAGCGACTCCAAAAGTCTGACAACTCTCGCCAAGATACTTCTTTTTTGCCTGAATTTTGTCCCGAATGTAATTTTTTTTCTTTATAAATATTAATATCAGCTGAACAGTGTGAAAAGAGAAATCTCTGGAAAAAACAGGTGAACACTTCGATGAGCCTCAGATTATTGAATCCACCTAAGTGTCGTCTGAATGCTTTAACGGATGCGACTCAAGGAAATCTGACCTTTTGTACAAAAAAGTTCAGGTTTTCAGTTCTGCAAATTTGATAATATGGTATTATTTTTTTGTGCAGTGGCAAATACTCACACTCATCCCGCTCTGGACACAAAATGTGCTTTTCAAATTCAGCCAATAAAAAATATTATACATTAATATGATTTTCTACATTCACTGAGTTTTTACTGAGTTAAATGCCAGGTTTTTGTCATGATGCCACAATGTTTATAAACGGAGAAAAAACCCCAAGAAACTGAATGATGCCGAGTGTCCTCCACGCTCAGTGTGTGAGTGTAGCTGCTGACAGTCTGGGATATGTCAGTGTGTGAGTGTAGCTGCTGACAGTCTGGGATATGTCAGTGTGTGAGTGTAGCTGCTGACAGTCTGGGATATGTCAGTGTGTGAGTGTAGCTGCCGACAGTCTGGGATATGTCAGTGTGTGAGTGTAGCTGCTGACAGTCTGGGATATGTCAGTGTGTGAGTGTAGCTGCTGACAGTCTGGGATATGTCAGTGTGTGAGTGTAGCTGCTGACAGTCTGGGATATGTCAGTGTGTGAGTGTAGCTGCCGACAGTCTGGGATATGTCAGTGTGTGAGTGTAGCTGCTGACAGTCTGGGATATGTCAGTGATCAGCAGCTACATTGACTGTGACAGGTCACCTAGTGGAAATAGCATGTATTTCCTCCAGATGCCAAATATGGTCAAAATGACCTCATCAGGTGGAAAATAGTCAAAATGACAAATTCAGAGTCAAAAGCCCAGAATGACACCCAGAAATAATACAAGTCCTGTTTTTCTGCTCTGATGGCTGTGGGATCAAAAATGTCAGTTTGAATGGGTTTCAATGGAGCATTTTTGGACCTGAACAGTCTGAATGTAACTATTTAGTTTCCACAGTGTATTTTAGACTTATTGTAGGAGCTGAGCTGCAAATTCACTGATTACACTCAGATATTTAATTATAAATGATTTTATTTTATTTTAGCACTTTTCAGGGCATTTTCTGTTTTGGGTTCTTTTACTTTTATTTTTGTTTGGCTAATTTAATTGTCCTGTAACTTTTTCTGAATTTCTTTCTAATTTTTGGTTATTCTTTTTTTCTCATTGCCTGCTTTCCATGTTTTTGAAAAAAATCAAGCTAATTGCAGGTTTCAAGTTTAGCCTTTGTAACAGAGCAAAAACACACAAATCATAAAAACAGAAAAACCTTTGACTCTGGTGAGTGTTGAGCCACCGTATTGTTTTATTATTTTAAATCTGTTGAAGCCGGTTGGTGTTTCCTTCCAGTCCTCACCACCACACCTCCGGCTCCGTCTTTGCTGGTCGCTGTTTTTTTCCTGCACTGTTGGAGGATCAAATGCTGCGTGTCGATGATAAACGCTCGGATGTGTCTGCGGTGTTGCGGTGGCGTCCTCGCAGCCACAGAGCGGCCATGTTTTGTGGCTGTGATTGGAGCCGCAGCGTCATCTGCTTCTGCATTCAGGGCCACGTCTCTGCTGCTTCACAACACTAAATTATTCACCTCGATAGCCCGCGGTAAGCCAGATGTGGCAGAGCTGTTGCTATTAGGCCTCCCATTATTGCTCCTTTCTCTCTCTCCTCACACCTCCTCTGTGTGTGTGTGTGTGTGTGTGTGTGTGTGTGTGTGTGTGTGTGTGTGCTGCTCTCCTCATCACAAAGGGAGCTATTACTGCAGCTATATGTCGAGGCGTGACAGTCAGACCTACGATGATTGAGCGGAGGTACGTGTACAGTGACTCTGCGAGGCGCAGCAGAGTCATCAGCGTATTTCGAGGATTAGTAACCTTTGTTTGAACTTGCCACTTCTAACAGAGCCGCAGAAGAAGAAAAGCGCGGGCCCCGGGGAACGTCTGCCATGTTCTGTATGGATCAATTATCCTAATGTGGCGCGCTGACATACGTGTTCTGCCCTCCGTGTCCTTTTGTGTCACGGATCTGGTGATGTATTCATGTTAATAAAGAGAGGAGAGGGAACACGTTAACTGTTTATAATCTGAGAAAACTCAACAAGTTTGCTCCTGCTCCTCCTGCTCCTCCTGCTCCTCCTCCTGCTCCTCCTGCTCCTCCTGCTCCTCCTGCTCCTCCTCCTGCTCCTCCTGCTCCTCCTGCTCCTCCTGCTCCTCCTCCTGCTCCTCCTGCTCGGTGTGTCTTTAGCTCCCTGCGGGCTCTCGCCTCTCTGTGGCTTAATGGCTCAATCAGACAGTGTTTCGGTCCGATGGGTCTCTGTCAGGCTTTACGTGTCCATAATCTGCAGCAGGACGACTCTCTCACTCTGCTGCCACAATCCAACAACAACCACTCTGTTAACACACACACACACACACACACACACACACACATACACACACACTCTTATTCGCTGACTTATAACGTTTATTATAAGGATCCCCGTTATGTGACGCCGAGGCCAGACGCCAGTCTTCCTGAGGTCCATGACATCGCGTCACAT
Organism: Plectropomus leopardus; assembly: GCF_026936395.1. NCBI lineage: Eukaryota > Metazoa > Chordata > Actinopteri > Perciformes > Serranidae > Plectropomus > Plectropomus leopardus. Next base: position 42,446,484 of record NC_142177.1, read on the forward strand.
TACAACAGAAACCAACTAATAAAGAATTAAAGTAAACAAATAAAACTAATAATGATTCAAATTAATGAAAACACAAACATAAAACTACACCATCAGTGATGAAAAAATGAAATCACCGATCAGTCAGCTGTCACCACGGTTGGGATTAGGCGACAGAGTCAGGGACGGCCCTGCCAGCGCGCTCGCACTCCTCATATTTCGCTGTGACCTGACGCCGTCCTTCAGTGTTTCGTGCAGACGCGGCTAGTTTTGTCCGGCTGAGTTCTCTAGTGACGCCGCCCGTGCGTGTTGCATGTGGACGCGCCCGGTGTCGTCCGGTCCTCTGCTGACGTATAAAAACAACGGCGCCAGTTCTGTGCGACCGTGCTCTGTTTTGACGTGGAACGTGGTTTTTGCCATCATGCTCGTGCGCCCAAAGCACTGACAGGTGTTTTTTGAAGTTTGTAGCAACAAACAGGCTGGTGGTTCGTGTGTTCATATGTTCACGTGTTCATACTCGTGCTTGACATTTGTTCATTGATTATTGGAGGAATCACGCGGTTCGCTCCTGCGCTGCTGCTGTGACACACAGATCCTGTCTGTCTCTTTTTTAGTTTGGCTGTAATGTGTCTCATTCAGGTCTTTTACACGTCTTTGTCGATTGACGGTAACCACGGTGCTTATCGCTGTCCCTCTGGCGTTGGATCAGGACGCTCTGCAGGCGGACGGGCGTCCTGTGTCCCTCTGCAGGCTGCTCGGGCTGACAGTGGATCTGTTCATCAGTGGAGATTACCCTCTGTCCTCTGTGCTCCTCCTTGTTTTCCCTCAGTAAGTTGGACATGGACACAGACATGTCCTCCTTCATCTGATCCTGCTGCTGCTGGACGGAGTCTCAGAGGAGAAGCTGGCGGTCTTTCACCTGCTCCACCTCGCCCAGTTCCTCTGGACTGGGAGGCTCTTTGTTTCTGTCCGTCTGTGTGTCTCCTGTTGGACGCTAAATCAGAAGAGAATACCTGCAAATATAATAAAAGCCTGCAAACATAATACAGATCTGCAGCTTTTAACCCTTTCAAACCTGGATGGTTATACGTGAGAGCGGCCACATGTGAGGGACGTCTGGGAGCTGATAGTCCACGATTTCCCAGAGGAACTGTGGATTCGAAACTTCGGTCTTCTACGATGCAGTAACAGCGCCCTATACTGCTGGACGGTGTCGTAGTCGCAGATGTTGTTGATGTTGAGGAAAGTTCTGCATCAGGACTCTTTTGGCAGGTACTCAATATTAAATGACTGGGATCAGACCGGGGGCAAAAGAAACGTGACGGGGACATCCCTGGTTATGATGACAACACTCCCATCAAACAGTTAAGTGAAGTAAAGTGAGCGCTGACAGCTGTAGCGTCACCTCCTCACACCTCAGCGTGATCTCGCTCTGCGGATTCATCCTGAAACGTTCAGATCCATGATACAGGATCCATTCAGGAAACGGTGCTCTCTGATCCTGACTCTGCACGTTTCTACGCCGCGATAGAGGCGCTGCAGAGCTGCGCTCAGCATCCACACACCTGCACGGACAGAGACGATACGAAGACGTCCTCCTAAAGTCTCTCAGCGGCTCACAAAGCAGAACATGTTGTTCTTGTTTCATTAAAGAGTCGGACGCCGCAGGACACAGACAATAGTCCCTCCTCGTCCGTCTCCTCCTCTCTGCTGACATCTGCTGCTAATCCTCCGCAGACCCGTTTCATCCAGTTCCAGCCTCAGTTCACATTAATTCAATTTATCACGCGTCATTTCTGTGTCCCTCAGTGAGCGGCGGGTGTTGTAGCCCAGCGGTCGCTCTCCTCGGAGGGACCGTGTGATTATTCATGCTACGTGATACTTTGTGTATTTGTAGTTTGTACATGTGTCGTCTGAAGCGGCGAGAGGCGGCAGGAAGTCTTCCTGTTGACACTGTGTCTCCCTGATGAGTCGCAGATGGCTCTCTGCGAGGGTCGGCCCTCGCCGCCCCCTCACTGTCCGCCAAAATGTTATCTGTGCGTTTGAAGACATGCAGTTTGTAATACTAGACTGAAAGCAGCTAGAATGGACATTTTAACAAAGACGTTGTCTCCGCTGATGACGATAAATCTCCAGAAAATGATCAGCTGAAACTCTCTGAAGCTTTTTAGTGATTTTCAGCTCTAAATTTATCCGTCCGACTGCACTTTGACTGCTTAGGCTCAGTCTCTGCGCTCTCATCGCTCCGACTCTCTGAGATCAGTCCGTCTGTGAGCGAATACTCTGAGAGCGCCATGTCCTGCAGGTCCAAGCTTACTTTAATCTGCAAACCACATTTACTCTGGAAATATTTTACCGTATTAAATTACCGTAATTAAATTAATATGGCTCAGTGAATGCAGCCCAGCAATCGTTTAATTAGAAAATATAAACTCGTCAGACGATAACAATAAAAAAAGACATTTATCAGTTTTGTTTGATCATGAACATTGTTTTGCTTTCCACAATAAAAGTGCACGCACTGAGAGATAATAACATGATGGATATTAACCCTTTGGAACCTGAGCATATTGGCTTTGTTTCCATCAAAAGCTTTGGAAGAAGGCAATTAGTAAATGGCCAAAAATAATAGCACAAAATAAGTTAAAAGTTACAAAGAAAATTACAGCAAAATAAGCAGCAAAAAAGAAAGTGAGAAGCAAACAAGAAAAAGACCTGAAGAAAGTTAAAAAAAACAGAAAAAATAAAAAATATATATTTGATATAACCCTGTAATTTTTTTGCCCTGTACCATAATTTTACATATATACTTATATGATTTGTAAATTTCCTTTTTTTATGATAGCCAATAATTTCTATATTAAAGTAAAAACAAACAAGAATTAATATATATATATATGTAAATAACCCTGGTTTTTTTTTTCGCCGATAAACTAATTTAGATATATATTTATATAATTTATAATACAGTTTTGTGGACATTTTCCTTCTTTTTTCTTCTTTATTATAAAATCTAATATTGGTTCCCCAGATAACTTTTAGGGTTGTTTTGGCATCTTTTACTCTTTATTTTTGCAATTTACGAGACATTTTTGCCAAGTTACTCATTACTTTGTTCCCGCCATGTTATCAGAAGTCGTGAAACCATGTCCTCAGGGTTCAGGCGTCTTAATGCCGCACAAAACACTGCCCAGGTGTCAAAGGGTTAATGCACTGCAGCAGTATGCTGATTATTATTATATATTATTGTGAGCGCAGTGTGATGTTAGAGACGCTTAAAGACGGTGATAGAGGGACAACAGGTCCACTCTGCACGTCTCTGTGAGACAGGACACGCTCCAACGGTCTCTGTGTGCAGAGACGCACGATCTGACAGGATGATTACAGCGTCCATCAGAGAGAAGCGCCGCCGCTCAGCGGGGACAGACAGGAGAATACACACACACACACACACACACACACACACAGATTAAAAGCACTTCCTGCTCTGATTGAGAAACAGAAACAGAGATTGAGACATTAAAACTTGACGTTTCATCTTGTTGCAGCAGAAAACATGTTACGCCTGAAATTACCAAAAACCTCGTTAACTTAAAGTTTCTTCAGTTGTTTTTTTAAAGAGACAGTAAATATCTCTCTCTAATGCTGCAGAAATCCACGTCTTTCCTGCGTCCCCATCTGCTGTTTTCAAAAAGGGAATCAGTCTCAGTGAGACGTACTCCACAGTTTAACGTGATTCCGACCCAGTGGCGGCGGCGTTGGCGGCGGCGTTGGCGTTATCTGTGAGGGCTCAGAAATCTCTCAGCTGGACTCAGAAATGTGCGTCCGCTCGTCTTTCACGTGTGCGAGCTGCAGAGAGAGAGCGATGGGAGATCTGGCGTCTGCGGAGCCTCGTTTGGAGTCACGAAAACTGACCTTGATCTCTGTGAGAGCGACCCCTCACTGGCCTCCCAGCAGTGTTATTAGTCAGATGGTGAGATGTGAGACGCTGTCAGTCCAGGATCAGGTCCAGGATCAGGTCCAGGATCAGGTCCAGGATCAGGTCCAGGATCAGGTCCAGGATCAGGAGGGTTAATGAAGCTCTTCCACTGATGAGCAGAGAAAATCTCTCCTGACGAGTTTCTGACTCCAAACTGAAATTTTCTAAAACATGAATCTGAAAAAAACAGCAGCTTCGTTTTTCAGAAAAACTAAACGATGATGATAATAACCATAAACAGATCAGAGTGGGACCGCTCTGTACGCACGACCAGCACCTCTACGTTTGACTTTTTGGCGTATGATCGATGTGATAATCACGTCTGCAGCACCATGGAAACGTTCTGCACTGACAGCATCACCGTTTTTGTTTTTCTTTTCTTTGAGCCAATAAAATAAATTAATTTAAAAAAACTAGAAAAACTTTGACAGACGTCTCTGCTGACAAGGCTGCATCTGTCTCACTCTGGACAGACGTCTCTGCTGACAAGGCTGCATCTGTCTCACTGTGGACAGACATCTCTGCTGAGACAGTTGGCAAAGCTGCAGGTGTCTCGCTGTGAACAGTTGTCTCTGCTAGAGAGGCTGCAGGTGTCTCTCTGTGGACAGACATCTCTGCTGAGACAGTTGGCAAAGCTGCAGGTGTCTCGCTGTGAACAGTTGTCTCTGCTAGAGAGGCTGCAGGTGTCTCTCTGTGGACAGACGTCTCTGCTGAGGCAGCTGGTGAGGCTGCAGGTGTCTCGCTGTGGACAGATATCTCTGCTAGAGAGGCTGCAGGTGTCTCTCTGTGGACAGACGTCTCTGCTGAGACACCCAACAAGGCTGCTGGTGTCTCTGCGTGGACAGACGTCTCTGCTGCAGGTGGACAGTTGCAGCATCGTGTGTTTGCTGTTCAACTGTGCTGTGTGTGTTTGAGTTCAGTGAGGTGCTGAGGACAGAAATGTGAGGACCGAGGCCTGAAGACAGCGACATGAGGACAGACGTGTCCTCCTCACTGACTCGCACTGTGTTCAGATGAAGTCTGATAAAAGTCACTGCACTGTTCTCGCCGGGTTTGTCCCTCTCTGGTCTCAAACAGACAGTGTGGACACCTGAGGACGCGTGTGTCTCAAAGATGGATAGAGTGAGGATTGTCTCCTCGTGTTCTCCCCTCTCATAGTATCATTTGTAATTTTTGTCCCGTTGTCTCTGGGGAACGCTGCTGAAAGGAATCAAATTATTCAGATTTTCCGCAGCTGTAAGTTTCTTTGAAGACGGATTCTGTTTTATTCCCGTTTATTCAGCCCAGGAATCAGAGGACAAAGACGCTCCGTCTCTCACCTGCTGAGGGAAAACAACATGTCAAATCATGTCCGGATAACTGAAGTGACGCCCCGGAGATTAACCCTTTAAAAACCTGTGCAAACTGGCTTCATTTCTTTCAAAAACAATCTTCACATTTCTGTCAGATTTCTCTCAAAATTAGCAAGAAACGTGTAAAAAGAGAAAGAAAGAAAGAAAGAAATAGTTTTCTTGGTATTTTTCTAACACTTCTCTCTTTTTTTAGGCTGATTTTTGTAATTTTCTTGTCACCTTTTACTCATTTTTTACAGTTTGTGGGACATTTCATGCCAGGTTGCAAATTGCCTTTTTGTCTCACTTTTTTCTTCTTTTTTTGAAAGAAATCATGTTGATACTTGTGAAAGACATCTGAGAGCAGCACAAGAAAAAAGATGTTGCTCCAGGTTTTGAAGGGTTAAAATCCCGGTTGAAGTGAAGCTGCAGTTACTTTATAATCCCGTCTGGTTGGGAAAGTTTGGCCGTGTTGTGGAAGAGAAAATGGTGTGTTGTTATCTGCTGTTGAAGCTCTGCGTGTTCCTGCTGCTGCAGAACTAAAGGAGTTCGTATTATATCATATTTTTAAGCTGCTTCGAGGAGATAAACGCTGACGTTTTGTCCCAATTTATTTCAGTTTCTCCTGGAAAGTCTGAACACACTGAGACAAGTGTTTCAGTTGCGTCTCAAACCCACTTTAGTTTAAAGTTTACATATTCAATCTTTAAAATATTCTGATCTATTGATCCTTTAAGCGACGCCATTATTTATTCATTTTATTTTTTAAAATTCTTTATTCTCCTGCAGTTTATGGTACAGATCATAACGTAAAGACAGTTAGATTTCCTCCACTGACCTTTGTCAGTGAATTTCGAAGAGACAAAGTGTTTGTGTGACAGCTCTGTAAAATATTTCAGGAGGAGATTTTAGAGAAAAATAGAATATTAGTCAGAATGAAACAACATAATTCCTCATTTATTTTAACAAGATCCGTCGGTAAAGGTCTGCCGTATTCCACCCAATGAAACATGAATATCGTATCAGTGTGAGCTTCTTCGTTGCGGCTCGTTCTTCCAAAACTGAAAAATCAAAAACAGCTGCAGAAAAAATTTACAAATTACAGTTTCAGACTGAATTTTTAATTTGAGCGTGTTATTTCACAGTTTTCATAAGTGGTTTCAGTAAATCATAACCGGTGTACGGATGATTTTCTGTTCTCGTCCATTTCCATCGATAACACACACACACACACACACACACACACACACACACTTTAGTGAGCACACTGAATGAATCCCAGCTAATCAAAATGTGACGTCTGCTCGGAGGAAATTGGATCCTGGCTGTGAGTTTGTCACGTGACTGAGTCAGAGCGTGTTGTTGAGGCGTGCGGTGACGCCGTCGTCATGGTGATGCCGTTGGGGGCAGTGATACTCGTCTGATTAGTCCGTTTTTCTTTCTGTTTCTCGTTCGCTTCCCGTCACTCAGGCCGCCGCTAATCTGCTCGCTCTGTACATCCCCGCGCCGCGTGCCGGCGGGGAGCCGCCGATTTATTTCCTTTTCCATTCAATTAATCAATTTAATCAGCTTCCACAGTCAGCGCGTTAATGACTGAGGCTCACAGTAATGAGAGGAAGCTCCTCTGTGTGTGTGTGTGTGTGTGTGTGTGTGTGTGTGTGTGTGTGTTTGTGTTTGTGTTTGTGTGTGTGTGTGTGTGTGTGTGTGTTTGTGTGTGTGTGTGTGTGTGTGTGTGTGTGTGTGTGTGTTTGTGTGTGTGTGCCAGCGTGTGTGTGTGTGTGTGTGTGTGTGTGTGTGTGTGTGTGTGTGTGTGTGTGTGTGTGTGTGTGTGTGTGTGTGTTTGTGTGTGTGTGTGTGTGTGTGTGTGTGTGTGTGTGTGTGTGTGTGTGTGTGTGTGTGTTTGTGTATGTGTGTGTGTGTGTGTGTGTGTGTGTGTGTGTGTGTGTGTGTGTGTGTGTGTGTGTGTGCGTGCACTGGAGTTTTGACGCCTTGTAATCTGAGCAGAGTCGGTTAGTCACCAGCGACAGGAAACACTGCACACAGTGTGCGAGTGCACGACGCCGTGTGAGTCCGAGGAGCCACAAAATAACGTTCACAGAAACTTCATCTCTTCTGCTGTGATTTCGAGGGCGTGTCAGATCAGCTGATGTGCTGAAATGAGTTTCGTCCCGTCGGATGTGAAGAAAAGTGAGAGCAGGAGCAACAGATCAGGCCGCTGTCTTTACAGTCGTCATAAACCGCCGCCTCACCGCTCCGGCAGTGATTTCAGTGTAAGATCCAGACGCCGCCGGACGTCAGAAACCGAAAACGTGGCTCGACAGAATCGTTCGTAGTTAAATTTCACGCCTTCTGTCAGCCAAACGTTACCTGCTAAACAGCCTGATCAAATCCAGTCAGTTCAGCTTTATTTATAAAGCGCGTTAATGGCGTCAGTCTGTGGTGAGAGCTGAAAGTGAAGCTGTGATGCTGCAGCTGTTCTCACTCTGAAGTCAAATAGCCGTTTTTGCAGTGGTTTTGGCGTAAGATCCCGACGCCAAAAGCCACCTTTCGTGGTTGTGTGATATGTCAGCCGAGAACGTGGCAGGACAGAAAATGACATCGGTCACTATGACAACGTCCAAGAAAATGTATTGTTGGTGTGAGCAGAAGTCTTGATTTTACCGGCTGGTTTTTAGAGTATTCAGAGTTCACAGAAATTAAAACAGCTGTGGAAAAAAAACTGCAAATTCAAAAGTTTCAGATGCATTTTCAATTTTTAGATCAACGTGCGATTTATTCACAGTTTTCTCATAAGTGTTGTCAGAGTGTCATAATCAATTCACACAACAATGTGAAGCCTGTGTGTTTGTGGGACCATCAGACTCATGAGCAGCGTCTGAGGACGTGTTGGACTGTAAATGTAGTTTGTACCTGCAGGTCACAAACACTCAGGATGGACTTTATGGTGAAGGAAGAGACATCTTATGTCCAACCTTTAGACTTCTTTTAATGAGAATTATTATAAAAGCAGAGTATCTTTAAGTGTATAGACAGAAGTCTGCAGGAGATCCATAAACTCAGACTGAGGGGAAACATCAGCTGAAACAAAAGGTCTCTCTGCAGACGATGAGGAGAGCAGGACGCAAAGGAGAGGAGGGAGGAGGGAGGAGGGAGGAGGAGGAGAGGAGGAGGCAGGAGGAGGGAGGAGGAGAGGAGGAGAGGAGGTTTAAAACCAGTTTCCTGTAGGAACATAATGAAGTGACAGCAGCAGGATGGAAGAGAGGAGGAGGGAGGAGAGGAGGAGGAGAGAGGAGAGGAGGAGGAGAGAGGAGAGGAGGAGGAGGGAGGAGGAGAGGAGGAGAGGAGGAGGAGGAGGGAGAGGAGGAGAGGGAGGAGGGAGAGGAGGAGGAGGGAGAGGAGGAAGAGGAGGAGGAGGAGAGGAGGAGGAGGAGGAGCAGGAGGAGGAGGAGAGGAGGAGGAGCAGGAGGAGGAGGAGGAGGAGGAGGAGGAGGAGGAGGAGGAGGAGGAGGAGGAGGAGGAGGAGGGAGGAGGAGAGGAGGAGGGAGGAGAGGAGGACGAGAGAGGAGAGGAGAGGAGGAGGAGGAGGGAGGAGGAGAAGAGAGAGGAAAGGAGGAAGAGGCAGGAGGAGGGAGGAGAGGAGGAGGGGGAGAGGAGGAGGCAGCAAAGAGTCAAGGCCGAAAACACTGCCTCGTATCCATGGCAACAGTAATCACTTTTTCCTCAAACAGACAAACAAAAAATATCCTCAGATGTTAAGTTTTCTGTAAAATTCTCCAAAAATAAAAATAAAAATATAAAAAAATTGATTATTAAATTTTTTTTTAAAAAAGGAAACCAAATTTTTTAAAAGAAAACATGCTTTCCGTACTGTTTCCTTAAAAAAGAGAAATTAAGAAAAATATCTTTCTATAAAAATCACTGAATAATTTTAAAGAAAAAAGGACAACACATTTGTAGAAAGCAAATTTTAAAGGAAACAGGCCTTCCAAACCTGTTTTCTTAAAAAAAAACAAAAGAAAAGACAAAATATAAAAGTGAGGCAGGAGGAGAGAAGGTGGGGGGGGCAATGAGGATCCAAGGCCAAAAAACTGCATCGTATCCATGGCAACAGCAATCACTATTTCCTCAGTGTTATGATGAGCTCCGGGAGTAAAGATTGGCTCTGTGCTGCGTTTTTGTGACCTCACGGCATCATGTGACCTCACAGCATCATGTGACCTCACGGCATCATGTGACCTCACAGCATCATGTGACCTCACGGCATCATGTGACCTCATAGCGTGATGTGACCTCACAGCATCATGTGACCTCACGGCGTCATGTGACCTCGCAGCATCATGTGACCTCACGGTGTCATGTGACCCAGAAAAGACTAAAACGTGTCTCCACCGCAGTTTGGACACACGTCTTTTACAGTCACCTGAAATATCTCCTCATGCCAGTGGATTTTTTTGTGATAAATGAAAGTTTTTGGAAAGTGAAAACTGAAATTGACACAGAAAGCCATCTTCTCATTTTGACGGTAATCATCTCTTCTCAGTGTTGTTCTTTTTTAAATCAGCTGGTGTGTTGTTTTGGAGGACAGCTCTGTGGATGATTCAGCTCGCAGTAAAAACCTCCTGAACGACGAGCGCTGAAGGACGGAAACAAAGGAGTTTCAGCTGGTTGTAATCTGTAATCCTCACGGTCGACGTCACGAACCCCTAAATCTGACACGTGCTTCCTCTGCGATGTCTCATATTCGTGCTCATGTGCTCCAGGTGTGTTTCCTGTCAGACCTGTCAGTCCACGCCGCCACACCCGGTTCACCTCGTTCACGTCTCCTCTGTGACCCAGAACGTGGTCCGAGTTCAGGACCCGGGGACCGGATCCGCTACTGAGGCTGATCTCCAGCAGGAGGGGAAGGGGGGCACGTGGACCCGCTCCACCCGTGGTCCCCGCCCCTCCTCCTGCTGTGACACCTCCTCACAGACCTGAGCGAATCATCGAGGACGAGGACTCCTGACCGTGTCCTCCTGACCGTGGCGAAGGCCACAAGACAGCTGGCGTTTTCCGTTTAAATGATTGACCCGGCGCCGCTCCGGCATTTTGAATCCCATTTGCACTTCCGCTCAGAAATCCTTTTTGGATTTGTGAAGCCGTGAGTCAGTCTGTGAGCGGCGCGGAGCTGCTGACACATTTTCATCGTTTCAAACGCTGAATGAGGAGGCGTGTTCACCTGGCGCCGGGACATCAGGGAGGAGGAGCGGCGGGGATTTGTGTCAGGCTTTCAGCTGGGTTTTGTCGGTCCGTGTGTGTCGTTGTGTTCAGCACACAATGAACATCTCAGTGTGGAAGTGATGGATGTGTGGAGGCCAGCGCTGATGAACACCATCCAAAACCATCAGAAAACCATCCGAAAACCATCAAACAGGGTTCCCACAGTCATGGAAAACCTGGAAAAGGCATGGAGATTCAGAATTACATTTCACGGGACTAGTAAGAATCATTGGAAGTTTTGAAAAAAATCATAGAAATGTATTTTATTATATTTTAACAGTTTTGGGTTACCTTTTGTCTTTAATTTTATTTTTTGGCAATTCTGATAGACAACTTAATCAAATTTGGCAACTTTTTTCCCAAAATATTTAAAGATTTTTGAGGAAAACTTAATAATTTGAGGAGAGAAATGAGGAGAAGACATTTTAAATGTATTTGTTCTGTAAGTTGTTTTTTAACATTTTTGGTGACTTTTTTTCCCCTTAAATTTTTAAAAGCTTTTCTTTTTTAAAAAAAATCCCCCAATGACATCATTTATAACAACTATAAACTATAAGAACAATTATGATTGCATTTTCAAACTTTCAGTGGTCCTTGAAAACATCATATGGGATGCTGAAATTATGTTTGAATCTTACATGTTTGAAACCTGCAGGGGCAAGAAAAAAACAAAATTGGTTCCCTTAAAAGTCATGGAAAAATTTTGTCCGTGACCGTGTGTGGGAACCCCGGTATTACCAAAGTGAGAGGCAGAGGGTGGCGTGCAGGAGACGTGAGGGTGGTCGGATATTTTTCTCCTCCGTTGGGAGGAAATGAGAGTCGGTTTTGTTGTGGTGCTGAATCGTCACCGTGTCCGAGTCGGAGCCTCGGGCTGACCCGGGCTGTCAGCCGGATGCAGCGTTTTATCCCCAGGTTGTCACCCGGGCTCTCCGGTCGCACACGGGCAGCCCGGGGACAGCCTGGCTGACGGTGGGCGGCGATAACATCTTTTTAGTGGAGCGTGGCCGCCGGCCGCCGGAACCGCAGTGACTCAGATCGGCCTCTGTAGATAATCTGTTTGGGGATGTCCTCAGCGCTGCGTAATTGATCGGCTCGGGTCACAGAAGCATCTGAAATCCCTCCAAGCCTTTTCAAGTCCTTCAAACACAACGCAGCGACCTGCCAAAATCATCAACAGCAATACAGTCACAGAGTTTCAGTCAGCGGAGCTGCTTCCAAGGTCCGGGCAAGGATTCAAGACCAGCCTGGAACTGCTGGGAGGACGAGAACTGATTGGCTTTTTTACACTTTAGCTTATTTCACATAACAGCAGATTGAAAATTAAATATTCTGGACACTTCGGACTAATCAGACCCGTCCGCTGTCAAATGGAATATTAAAATCACGTAATTCTTTCAGTAAGAACGTGTTTTACTCCCGTCTGATCCCAGAGGTCGGGCGGCGTTTATATGCAGATATATTTTTAATGCTGCGTACAGAGCGCTCAGTAAAAGGAAAGCGAGGCGCGGGATCAGTGCGGAGCTATGATCCAGGTGGGATTTATCCGTATCGATGTTTGACTAACAGAGTGTTCATTACTCATTAGCAGCGGTCGAGCTGTCAGATCAGCGAGACCTTTGCCTCAGTGAGACGGCCGAGCCAAAGCAGCTCGCTGCCACACCAGATCTGAGCTGTAAATCTGAGAGACTCAGTGTGTTTCTGACAGTTATCACCTCACACTGTTTTACAGTGAACACACACACACACACACACACACACACACACAGACACACACACAAAGACACTGTGTTTGATTCACAGTTTTCACTTAAAGCTTGAGGTAAATAAAAGTGTCATTTTCAAGAAAGTCAATATTTCAGCATCTCAGAGGGGCAGACGGGATCATGAGGCTGCTGTGTGTGCAGATGGACCGTGGAAAACTTCCCTCCATCTAACCAGCTCTGAGATTTATTTATTCTAATTCAGGATTTTTAGACTGTGGTATTTCTACTTTTGCTTAAGTAAAAATATCTAAGTACTTCTACCACAGCTGGAAATAACATCATAAAATTATGATGTCAGCTGACGTGTGATATGCTGCAGAGGGGGGATGGTGTGTGTGTGTGTGTGTGTGTGTGTGTGTGTGTGTGTGTGTGTGTGTGTGTGTGTGTGTGTGTGTGTTTCTGCTGCAGAGACGGAGCAGTTTTATGAAACGTCCATCTTTCCAGCAGTGAAATTCGTCTCGATCTAACCGTCTGTGGCGCTCTCTCTGCAGATGGAGGACATGCAGTGGCCTCGGGGGGAGCAGGACGTCCCCAGCTCCGTGTGCAGCCTTCCCTGTAAAACCGGAGAGAGGAAGAAGGTGGTGAAGGGCATGCCGTGCTGCTGGCACTGCGAGCCCTGCGACGGCTACCAGTACCAGCACGACGAGTTCACCTGCAAGCTGTGCTCCTACAACATGCGGCCCAACGCCAACCGCACCGCCTGCCAGCCCATCCCCATCATCAAGCTGGAGTGGCACTCCCCCTGGGCCGTCATCCCCGTCTTCCTGGCCATGCTCGGCATCATCGCCACCATCTTCGTCATGGCCACGTTCATCCGGTACAACGACACGCCCATCGTGCGGGCGTCGGGCCGGGAGCTGAGCTACGTCCTCCTGACCGGGATCTTTCTGTGTTACATCATCACCTTCCTCATGATCGCCAAGCCGGACGTGGGCGTGTGCTCGTTCAGGAGGATCTTCCTGGGTCTGGGGATGTGCATCAGCTACGCCGCCCTGCTCACCAAAACCAACCGCATCTACCGGATCTTCGAGCAGGGCAAGAAGTCCGTGACGGCGCCGCGGCTCATCAGCCCCACCTCCCAGCTGGCCATCACCTCCAGCCTCATCTCCGTCCAGCTGCTGGGCGTCTTCGTCTGGTTCGTGGTGGACCCGCCCAACACCATCATCGACTACGACGAGCAGAAGACCTTCAACCCGGACCTGGCCCGCGGCGTGTTGAAGTGCGACATCACGGATCTGCAGATCATCTGCTCGCTGGGTTACAGCATCTTACTGATGGTGACGTGTACTGTTTACGCCATAAAGACCCGCGGGGTCCCCGAGAATTTTAACGAGGCCAAGCCCATCGGCTTCACCATGTACACCACCTGCATCGTGTGGCTGGCCTTCATACCCATCTTCTTCGGCACGGCGCAGTCTGCAGAAAAGGTAAGAACCGACGGACGAGTGAACTGCTGGATGGATGGATGGATGATGGATGAATGGATGAATGGATGAATGAATTAACTGCAGGATGGATGGATGATGGATGATGGATGGATGAACTGCGGTCGTGAAATTGCCGTTTTTCTGTTGATTACATAAAGTTACGTTTGTGCACTCTTGGTACGATTGAAACTGTTTTAAACCAGCATTACGTTTATACTCCTTTTTTTTCCTTTTTAAACTGAAAAATATATTTAAAAAGATAACATAATATAAAGTGATTAAAATAAAGTATCTGTATCTATATAGCTACATAATTACATATACACACGTGTACGTACATTCACCACCATGTATAAATACACCCATATACGCATACATCCACATATTAACGAAAACAATTGAATAAGTTAGAAAATAAATGAATAAAACTTAAAAAAATGCAAAGTAAATAAAATTCTATAATAAATCAGTCAGTCATTTTCTGTAACCGCTTGTCCTCGTAAGGGTCGCGGGGGGGGGGCTGGAGCCAATCCCAGCCGTCATCGGGCGGAAGGCGGGGCACACCCTGGACAGTTCGCCAGACCACCGCAGGGCTCTATAATAAATGATATAGCCTATATATTATTGCCTTTTTCCCCGATGTTTTCAAAAGAAATCACATATTTTTTAGTTTTTCTTTCAAAAACATGGGAGGAGGCAATGAGTTACTCAAGAAAACAAGCAGGGGACTGACCCTAAAAGAGTTCTTAATTATTTCTAAATCTACTACTTTCTTGTCAAATTCTGTAATACCTTTTCTCACATTTTCAAAAGAAATCAAACCAGCATGCCTAGGGCATCGATCTTGGTTTCAAAGGGTTAAAAACAAGAGTAAAGCACACTGTCTGTTACAAATCCACAACAAATCACAACACAGCAGAATCCATGTCGAGCAGAGCGTCACCGCGTCATCGTGCCACATTTGATCAGCCCGAAGGCTTCCAGACGAGTCTGATCTGCCGCCACAAAATAAACGATCTCGCTCCCGTCGGCGCAGACGGACGCTTTGATATCAAAGCGTTGCAGAGAGATGATGAGACGGAGGCAGTGACGGGGCTCTCCTGTTGAAATCCGGACCGCATTTGGTGCGAATGCTGTTGGTAAAATATTGAAAGCGACATATTTCTTGTTTGCTGCGAGCGCGGGCTGCGTTTGTTCCGATCCTCGGTGCTGATGAAGTCGTCACCGTGTGGAGGTTTGAAAACAGACAGCAGCTGCAGCCACAGGTGTCCACTCGCCTCTGAGCCGCCGCGTCAGCGTGTCGTTTCGGGGTTTTCACAGAGTTTTGTTCCGATGTGAGGAAAGTTTGAGGTTGCGGGGAAAAGTTTAAATGTTGGTCCTGTAATTGCATGACCTTTAAGTCTTTTCACGCTTTTATGAAAACTTTTGCTGAATGAAATGAGAGTCTGAAATGTGGAACACAATCTGCTGTACGGGGTTAATAAGCTTCAGCAGAGCTCCCATCATGCACTGCAGGGATAAATAGTGATTATGTGAGCTCCGTTAAACTGCAATCTGCTTAACTTCTTCATGTTATTTCAGCATACCCAAAAAACCTTTGTTCTCCAAAGGGATGGCTGTGGTTAGGATTTTATATATACTGATACTGCTTATTGGTATCCATAAGTATTGATGCTACTCTCTATGATTTGGTGCAGAAAATACAGACAGTAGAAGACATGACATCTAAAACTGTGGAAAAATTCAAGTTATTTTGTGTTTGTTCCAAACTGAAAGCTCAGTGATTTGTGTGACTGCTCATGTGACACTTTTTGAATTTCCTTTGACAAACAAAGTGAGCTGCAGGTTTCTGCAGAACTTCATGTGAATCTTCACTTTCCTTTGAGTAAAAGAACAAACAGAACTATAGTTCTGTATATTCTTATTCAGAAAACTGATGAGAATTTAATATTTATGATTAGGACCGATTCAAACAAATTAACTCAGTGAAAGCAGAAAATAACATTAATGTATAATATTTACATAAAGTGAATAAAGTGTGAGTACTTGACCCTGCATAAAAAATAATAATGTCTAAAAATCTAAGTTTCTGCTTATCATTGACATATCCCAGACTCTTATGGTAAAATAAAATAAAATAAGATAAAATAAAATTCACCTAGCATGTAGTTCATAATTTTTTGGACTAAAAAAATTATTTATTTATTTATTTATTTATTTTTAATTTTTTCATCCAAAAACATGATGGCATCATGACAGACACCTAGCATTTAAAGGGTTAAAATTTTGAAAATTAATGAATATTTGATATTTATGATAATGAAAAGTAATTTTCTAAATCTAATAATGTCTTGCAATTTGTGGCTCACTGCCTTTTTCCTCATGTTTTTCAAATAAACTGCACGCATGTGCTGCAGGTTTAAAGACTGAACTACTTGCGAACGCTTCAGTCTGAGACAGAAATAATAGAATTTGACAGATGTGGTCACTGAACGCATTTTGGGTCAAACTTCTGCACAGTTTCGTCCATGCTGACTGCTGATGAAGAGTTTGAATTTGTTGTACAAAAAAGTCAGTGGAAAAAGTTTTAGTATCAGAGCTTACGAGCGAATTAAAATCCCATTTTATGAAGCACAAATATCCCTCTAATTCCTGCGTTGCCAGTGATTGAAGTTTCGGTAAAGAGCTGTGAAGATTAGGAGGCTGCTGCTGCCGCCGAGATCCCTGCGGCCCAGGTGAGAGTCCGGCACGACGGCGTCAGCTCTGGGGTTTGATCTTTAAAGCCTCTCAGCTCCGCTCGCAGCATTAAAGACACGGATCAGGATAAACCCCTCTGATGGACTCGTGTCCCCTCCGCAGGGATACACTCGTCCACACAAAGCGCTTCGGGCCACAGAGACGGTGATAAACCTGCAGCCTCTGAGCTGCCTCACAGAGCCGTCAGTGCACGCAGAGCGGCATCCTGCAGCCTGTGGCACTGAGCAAATCCAACAAGCACATTTTTAACCCTTTGAAACTGGCTTGATCTCTTTCAAAAACATTGGAAGAAGGCAACAAGCAACCTAACAAAACATGACCCAAAAATTAGCCAGAAATTGGAAAAAGTTTTAATAAAACACTCTGAAAATGATCATATTTAATAATCCCCCTCAGCTGAGTCTCAGATCATCGCCTTGTTGCTCGTGATATTGTTACTTGTGTTTTTGAAAGAAATCAAACTAATTTCTCACGTTTCGGAGTAGAAGATGCTTGTGAAAAGGGTCTGTAGACGGCACACGAAAACTGATCTATCATCTAAAAATATAGTGGCATCATGCCAAAAACCTGGCATTTGAAGGGTTAAACATCGGAAAATTAATGAATATTTGATATTTATGATTAGGGCTGAAAAAACAAAAGTAGATAATAATATTAATTCTAAGTCCGGTTTTGAAAAGAGCATTTTGCACGCAGTGATACGAGTGTGTTTGGTATTAAAGCGGGCCCTAAGGGGTTAAAGACGAAGTTGTTTTGTTGGTGAAACTACACTAACTTACGTTTGTGTTGAGAGACACTGTGGCGTGGAAAGAGTGGACGCTGAGTTCAAAACTGATTCCAGAGGGACACCTAGAGCGTCATTCTTTGACACGTAGAGCCACAGAGGAGGCTGCTGAATTTAACGAGTTGTGAGCGAGAACGTGTTGATAAAGATATGAAAACTAACGACTGAGTTTGGGTCACTTCATGAGGAATGATAATTTCTATGCCGTTATGATGCAGCGTGATCTGTGGTGAGAGGAAAAAGAGAAAAATGACAGCGAGACAAAGAGAAACAGAGAGGACGACAGGGAGGACATTTGTGTGGATTTGTCCGAGAGGTTTGAGGTCACTGCAGGACTTTCCCTTCAGACTGAAGGTGCAGAGAGGCTGCGTCATCAGGACGAAGGTCTCATCTGCAGAGAAATGATCACTTCAGACGCTCTTTATTTCATTACATCACATTGGCATCGTAAAAACAAACACGAAGACACCTTTTTATACCGGCCACCTGTCCAAAGAGCAGCGTCTCAGGTCTTTACGAGAGCGGACACTGATGAACGTCTGCACATCGTTATTCTGTAGTTATTATCATCGTCTTTCTGCAGATCGCTGCAGTGGAGTCGTGCAGAGCGAACACACACCGTGAGGTCAAAGGTGAACACGCGTTGTAAAATCAGTTAGTTATTGTAGTTAATCGGCAGTTGAAGCTGCAGCAGAGACACAAAAAACGGACTATATGTTTCGAGGGTTTTCTGATTTTTTTGTATTTTAAGACATTTCTAGAATGGTAGGACATTTGTAGAACTTTAGGACTTTTCTTGGATTTGAGGAAATTTCGAGCACTTTAGGACATTTCTCAGATTTTTGATGTTTATAGGAATTTAGGACATTTCTAGAATTTTACGACATTTTGAGGATTTTGGGATGAATCTAGGATTTTAAGGACTTTACTAGGATTTTAGGACATTTCTAGCATTTTAGGACATTAGTGTCTTATCTGTGTCCTCTGTGGGGGATCCTCCTCTGGCTCTTTTTGATCAACAAGCTCTATTTTAATGCTGTTTTATTCACTCTGACACCTTATGGAGACTAAAAGTACTAAGCAGTTCCCAGTTGGGATCACTTTATCTTGCTTGTGAATTAGGAAATGGTTGGGGGGCCACCAGGGGCCCTATCAGGGGCCCTATCAGGGGCCCTATCAGGGGCCCTATCAGGGGCCCTATCAGGGGCCCATAAGCCATAAGTTGAGTTGAGTCACTGTTTTACAAACATCTATGGAGCTTCTAACCTGACTGAATCTGTACAATCAGACTGGATTATCATTTTGTTAACATATGGAGATAATATATATGAATATTATGATCATTGTTGATAAATCTGATAACATTAGTTAGTACAATAATCACATCTGTTATTTAATTTTTCATTATGTTCTTTATTTGTTTTGCCAGAACAAATCTCTTTATATGTAATTTCAATAAACACACTGAAATATACATTTGAGAAAAAGTAAAATAAGCTTCAGCAGCTGCGTTCACTGTTGAAGTCTTCATACAGATCTATACATACAAACAAACGAGAAGCTATAATAAACTCACAGGTAAGAGTGAGGACAAAACCTGTCTTTAAACAGTTAATCACTCTCAGATTAGAAACAAAACCGCTGTTCCTCTTTCCTCAGTAATCATCAGCAGAGGGACTGAAGATTCTCCCCGTTTGTTTCCTTCTTTTAGTGTTCATCATATTTACGGCAGTGTGCGTTAACCCTCAGAACGCCGCAAACATGTTTTCTTTATGGGTCAGCGATAACTGTGACCGAAAGCTCTGTGTTTTGTGCTATTTTCATGAAC
The DNA here is from genome assembly GCF_026936395.1 of Plectropomus leopardus. Classification (NCBI taxonomy): domain Eukaryota; kingdom Metazoa; phylum Chordata; class Actinopteri; order Perciformes; family Serranidae; genus Plectropomus; species Plectropomus leopardus. The sequence goes on from NC_142177.1 coordinate 42,465,591, forward strand.
ACTACATCTCGAGAGCACCTGGAGGGATTTCTTCGAGTTTGACACAAACTTTCACTCGGACTCAGCAATGAACTTATTAGAATTTGGTGGTCAAAGGTCAAGGTCACTCACTGAACTTGCATTGATCTTATTGTCTTGAAGGCTTTGAGTTCATTTCCACAAGTTTGGCACAAACTTTCACTTGGACTCAACCTTGAATTGATTAGATTTTCATGGTCAAAGGTCACGGTCACTCTGACCATGCATCCATCACATTGACCTTGTGTTTCTCCTATTTTCATGAATGTGATATCTCGAAAAGGCCTTTAGTGAACTTCCACAAGTTTGGCACGAACATCCACTTGGATCAAAGATAACTTGCTCAGATTTTGGAGGTCAAAGGTCAAGGGCACTCTGACCTTGCATCCTGCTCATTCTCTTGAACATGATTTCTTCAAATTTGGCACAAATGTCCACTTGGACATCAAAATAAACTAATTCGTTTTTGGTGGTCAAAGGTCACTGTGACCTTTCATCCATCCCATTCTTGTGATACGATATCTCGGGAAAACCTGAAGGGAGTTTCTTTAACTTTTGCACAAACATCCCCTTTGCCCTAATAACTGAATTGGTGACGTGAACCTTGAAAGCGTAGAGATCTTCTGTGCCGTGTTGAAGATGCGTGTGAAGCATCTATGTTGTATAATTCGTAGTTTCTTTGCAGCACCGTCACCTTTGAAACATTGTCCGCTGTCATGGCTGCAAGTGTCTTTAGTCCAAACAGTAACCGCAGCTTGATTAGCTCGTGCAGGCAAACATCCGTGTTTCTGTAATTCACGGTCTCTGATAACTTAAGATTCAGACGTTCAGGAGGTTTCTAAGGGGAGACAAACTATTCAGAGAAGTAGAGAACTTTGTTCTCGACTAACTGACCCTTTCAGACCTGCTGTTTTCTCACGTCGACCTTCACTGGTAATATCTTCATTGTGTCCACGGTGTGAATGTACGGAAACACCCTCTCAGTGAAAGTGTGTGTGAATGTGTGTATGTGTGAGTTAGTATCGGGGTCAGAGAACGACAGCTTTCCTTTGTTCCAGTCCAGATTCACTCGGATCCTCTGGAGCTTCCTCTGCAGAACCACATCAGTAGATGGAGCTGGTAGAGAACGTGCTGAGTATTTACCTTTATAGGACAATAATCTCCATAATCCAGACCCAATAAGTCCCTTCCTGTGGACAGACTCTGCTAACACGCCCAGTGACCAGCCTGTACTGTCTCCGACCTCGACGTCCCAGCTGTGAGTCCCTGAGTCAAAGCCCTCTGAGCCGAGGACGGAGCAATAATAATCAAACCGCTCTGGATTATCAGGAAGCTGCTTTTTCTCCTCACCTCGTCTCATGCTGGTCAGGTCTTCAGACAGGACGAGATGTGGGTTAGCAGTGTTTGGGTCCAGAATCAGAGGACTGTAGGAGACCATGTCCTTCATCTTGTTCCAGATGTTGAAGGTGAGGTTGCCCAGGTGTTTGGCCTCGTCTATCAGAGCTCCTGAGAGCAGCTGTGGATCCTCCAGCAGGGGGCGCTGCTGGACTCTGTCCACCGCAGCCTTGTATCTCTGCAGGAAGGAGACGTCTTCGGCTCTCAGCTCGTCCTCTGCGTCTCTGACTGTGTCTGAAAGAGCTGCTATCTCTCTGCTCAGAGCCTCCAGCTCCTCCTTCATCCTCTGACTCTTCTGCTCCTCTTCCTCCCTCAGTGCAGCCATCCTGGCCTCCTCTTCCTCCTCCAGAAACTGGTGAAGCTTCTTAAACTGCTCCTTAATCTGCGTCTCTGTGCGTCGGGCCTGGACATGAATGTGAGCTGCTGTTTGTTCAGACTTCACTTTGACTTCTTCAAAAACCTTTAACTTCTCCTTTAAGGGCTCCAGAGTCTCCTGAAGTTTCTTCTTGTGCTGTCGTGCAGCTTCATCGACGGGTCTGAATCTGTGGTCGCTGTGTTTTTCTGAATCTCTGCAGACGAGACACACCGGCTGCTGATGGTCCAGACAGAAGAGTTTGAGTTTCTCAGAGTGCAGACTGCAGAGAGCCTCTGAAGCTCTCTGATCTCTCTCCTGTAAAACGGACTCACATCGGCTCTTTAACGCCATGCTTAAAGGAGGTTCCCTGGAAGATCTTCTCTTACAAACTGGACACTCCTGAGTTTGTTTCTGTGTCCACCAGCTCTTCAGACAGTCTTTACAGAAGCTGTGGCCACATGACAGAACAACAGGATCCTGAAAGACGTCCTGACAGACCGGACAGCAGAGATCCTCCTCTGATCTGGAAGCCATTTAGTCTCTGAGTGAAGCTGAAAACACAGCGGACAAAAAGTATCAACCTTCTGGTTTTCAGTCTGTGTCTCTCTTCAGTGAGAAAGAATAAACTGTTTCCGGCTTCGTGTCATGGTCTTACTGAGAGGCGTGTTTCCTTCCAAAGTTCAAAAGATAGCCGAGCCATATCTGTCGAACGTACTGACTAACAGAGTCATTGCATTGTATCTGTATAGTATTCAGCTGTGGCAGTTCTTTTATCTGTGGAGTGTTGCAGGAGTTTGGATTCGAGCGGCTGGATCGGGTGTTTGGAGAGTCTGACAGACTTGGTAAACCCACATGAAGGCCGAAAGTGAACTGTCTGGGGGTCTCCAGTCACACATGTACTACAATACATGTGGGTACTATTATTTAGTACTGTAAATTAACAACAAAATGATCGATTTTGTATCAGTATAGTAGCCTTCTTGTTTTTTATTCAGCTCCAGAAGTTACAAGTTGCCAGTGAAAATGGCAGAGTGACATTTTTAGTGACGAAGGAGGTGTGTTGTCATGCTGATTTATCATTCTTAATGTCTAGATAACCGTCAGTATGCCTGGTTGGAGACTCTGGTTGTGTGCAGATTAGAGCGCACAGACTAAAATATTTTAAACAAAACCTCAGTCCATCTGTTGTTAATAAGACACTTAACCTCACCTCAAAGCTTTGACTTTATATTAAAGTTTCATGTGATCTTAATGATTTTTCTTTGGATTATATACCACATATGAACATTTAAACTGATCAAACTGAACCAACAAATACTGTAAAATTCAGAAAAGAAACAAATGAAAATCATGTATTTGTATAGTTTGTAAAGTTCTCTGAAAAATTATAGTTCTGTGGCTTATAATGTTTTTTTACCCTTTTTTTTCTGGCTGACTCTTGAGCTGCTGTAGTACTCCGTTTTACTTTTCATTTTTCAGTAGTTTTCCCACATTTTTTAATAGATTTCACATTAACAGTCACTATTCAGATACACACTTTTTTTTTACATGATATAATTTTAATGCCCTGTTTTCTGTGAGGATGCCCAAATGCAAACTGTGTTCCTCTTCTCCCAAATGTATGATGTGTAAACGTCTCTGTGTGGATCTCATTGAGACAAATATGACGGCATTATCAGAGACACGAATAATATAATGACACTGAAGAACAAACTGCATTTAATGTGAATCACTTCTGATCAACACTGTCACATAAAAAGTCTGACTGGGTTTACATCTCCAAGAGCACGTCCCTGCTCTTAACCGTGCACGGTCACTGTGAGCTTTCGTCCGTCTTATTCTCATGGACGCGATATTTCAAAAAGGCCTTGAGGCAATTTCCTCAAATTTGGCACAAACTTCCACTCGGACCTACCAATGAACTGGCTAGAGTTTGGTGGTCAAAGGTCAAAGTCAGTGTGACCTTGTCTATCTCATTCTTGTGCAGTGGATATCTCAGGAACACTCTGAGGGAATTTCTTGCAGCAGAAGTGAAGAACTCTGTGCTTCATTTACGATTTACCACCTTTAGGCTAAGTGACCCTTCAGATCTGTAGTTTTCCCACACGGACCTTCAGTGGTAATATCTTCAGTTTATCTCCAGAGCTAATGTACGGAAACATCCTCTCAGTGAAAGTGTGTGTGAAGGTGTGTATATGTGTGTTAGTATCCGGATCAGAGAACGACAGTTTTCCTTTGTTCCAGTCCAGATTCACTCGGATCCTCTGGATCTTTTTCTCCACTCTCAGATCAGTGGATGAATCCGGAGGTGACCATGCTGAATATTTACCTTCATAGAGCCGTATTCCCCATAATTCAGACCGTATGTGTCCCTTCCCCTGTTCGGACCCTGCTAACACACCAAAACCCCAGGCTGTACTGTCTCCAACCTCGACGTCCCAGCTGTGAGTCCCAGAGTTAAAGCCCTCAGAGCTCCGCATAGACCAGTGGTTATCAAACCGCTCTGGATTATCAGGAAGCTGCTGTACCTCATCTCCTGCCCTCATGCTGGTCAGGTCTTCAGACAGGACGAGATGTGGGTTAGCAGTGTTTGGGTCCAGAATCAGAGGACTGTAGGAGACCATGTCCTTCATCTTGTTCCAGATGTTGAAGGTGAGGTTGCCCAGGTGTTTGGCCTCGTCTATCAGAGCTCCTGAGAGCAGCTGTGGATCCTCCAGCAGGGGGCGCTGCTGGACTCTGTCCACCGCAGCCTTGTATCTCTGCAGGAAGGAGACGTCTTCGGCTCTCAGCTCGTCCTCTGCGTCTCTGACCGTGTCTGAAAGAGCTGCTATCTCTCTGCTCAGAGCCTCCAGCTCCTCCTTCATCCTCTGACTCTTCTGCTCCTCTTCCTCCCTCAGTGCAGCCATCCTGGCCTCCTCTTCCTCCTCCAGAAACTGGTGAAGCTTCTTAAACTGCTCCTTAATCTGCGTCTCTGTGCGTCGGGCCTGGACATGAATGTGAGCTGCTGTTTGTTCAGACTTCACTTTGACTTCTTCAAAAACCTTTAACTTCTCCTTTAAGGGCTCCAGAGTCTCCTGAAGTTTCTTCTTGTGTTGTCGTGCAGCTTCATCGACGGGTCTGAATCTGTGGTCGCTGTGTTTTTCTGAATCTCTGCAGACGAGACACACCGGCTGCTGATGGTCCAGACAGAAGAGTTTGAGTTTCTCAGAGTGCAGACTGCAGAGAGCCTCTGAAGCTCTCGCAGCTTTCTCCTGTGAGAGGGACTCACATCGGCTCTTTAACGCAAAGTTAAATGGTGGTTCCTCCTTTGAAGATCTTCTCTTGCAGACTGGACACTCCTGAGTTTGTTTCTGTGTCCACCAGCTCTTCAGACAGTCTTTACAGAAGCTGTGGCCACATGACAGAACAACAGGATCTCTAAAGACATCATGACAGACCGGACAGCAGAGATCCTCCTCTGATCTGGAAGCCATTTAGTCTCTGAGTGAAGCTGAAAACACAGCGGACAGAAGTACAGTCGGCCCTCCCTCCTCGACTCACTTCACTGAAATTTACTTTCGCTTTGAGTCGTGTTTGTAGTCAAACTCACATTCAGTGCGTGGAGAGTCAGCAGGTCGAAGCAGCAGTGTCCGAGTTTCCACTTTTCTCTCCTGTAGCTGAACTCACTCAGAGGAGGGTGTTAGTTTGGTCTGAAGGTGAGTCTGATCGCCTGTGTCCAGTCTGCGTGTCTCTTCAGTGAGGAGGAATAAAAAACTGTTTCCTGCTTCATCTCATAGTGTTACTTCACTTTGAACTGAGAGGTGTGTTTCCTTCCAAAGTTCAAAAGATAGCTGACCCATATCTATAAAACTTACTGATAAACAGGAGTAATTGTATTTTAACAGTGTAGTATTCCTTCAGCTGTGACTTTTTGTAAGCTGTAGAGTGTTTGGGTTGGATCAGGGCACCTGGATCAGGTGATTTTGAGTCTGAACAGACATGGTAAACCTAAATGAAGACTGAAGTTGAACTGGAAATGTCTGTGCGGATCAACACATTCTTCCTGCACTTTGTCGAAGGCTGGAGACCTTGGATACGAGTTAAGACTTTTTACCAGGGTTCAGTTGTCCACAGTTGTGGCCAGAAGGTCTCTGGTGTTGACCAAAGAACCTGCTGGTAGAAGAAGCCGTCAAAATGAAGAAGGAGTCCTTGGTTGGCTCAAAGGACTGCTGCAGCAGCAGACAGGTATCAGGAGGCCAGAAGAACTGCTGCCTCTGTGGTTGTAGACATGAAAACTTGACTGTTGGAGGAGTTTAAGGAGGCCACGTAGAGAGACATTTAGCTGGCCTTAAAGAGGGTGGGATTCGAGGAAGCCCAGTTTTCTTGCAGAGACTAAGGTTTCCTGGCAGGAGGTATCTTGGGATCTTGTTCACAAAGATAGAAAAGGCTCTAAACTTGACATATAAGCTGTGTCCTGTAAGGTCTGCCATCTTTAAGTTGTTTGCTTTGGCTTTTTTGACCTTCAGAAAAAGGACAGACAAGTGACTTGTTTCCCAAAGTTCCCTGCATTTCATACCTTTGTGTGAAGCTCCGGTCCCCCTTCGCCATTGGTCACGATGGTATGTGACCCATCACCAGGTGAATATAGGGGAAAAGTACCAACCCTCTCTTTCTGTTCGGACCTCTGAAGACCAGAGTTGTGGGTGTATGACGTCCTGCTACGCCCCTCCCCCGCTCTTCTAACCTCTGTTGCACAAGACAGCAAACAGTAACTGTAAGAATGTGGGCCACTCGAGCAGACGCTGAGGATCGTCTAAACTGTAGTCGAGACTAACAAGTTAGTGCCGCAGACACTAAGTTTGCAAGCTAACTTATCAAACAAAGCAGAACAATTAAGAGTTTGCTCCAAACTGCTAACTCTGTAAGGCCAGACAGATTCCTCTGATCTGCACCACTGGAACACAACACAGCAACGACTGCACTGGATACACAACTCTTATAAGCCGCGCTCATCAACAGCCGAAAACTGCCAGCGAACAAGCAACACAACAACAACACAACAACTCCTCCGTCAATTCATGGATTGGATCTGGACGGAGCATTAGTCCAACAGTACAGGCTCAGCAAGACTGATAACTTGTGTCGCTGTATGTGAAACAAGTATTGATTTGTGAGTGAGTTTCATCGTAATGACTCTTTGTAGTCAGGTTATCGGGTATTCGGCCTTGCCAAAGTTTAGCTGGTATTAGTTTGGTGACTCTTTGCACTGACCAAGTCTGGAATGCAACTTAACATCCTTTTTATTTAACCTGGCACTTTAATACAACACAGATCACACTATTGTACTCTTATTATCTGGCTTTCAAATGTAATTTCAATCAGTCGGGGATCTTGATAACTTCACAAATTTCCGTCTTTCTATTGTCCCCCTACTGACATCTACTGACTGGCCATCTTCTTTTAGTTTCCTTGTCATCATTTTGTCCTGCAAACAGTGTGTTCTTGTGAGAAGTGTGTGGAGAGTCAGCAGGTCGAAGCAACGGTGTCCGAGTTTCCACTTTTCTCTCCTGTAGCTGAACTCACTCAGAGGAGGGTGTTAGTTCGGTCTGAAGGTGAATCTGGTTTTCAGTCTGTGTCTTTCTTCAGTGAGAAAGAAAAACAAAGACGTGGAGCTTTTAGTTTCCTTCAGTGTCTTCAGGAGCTGCTGCGTTAGCGCTGTACACTACACTTATAACGTACACCTCTGTGAAATGTCAGAGAGCTATAGTCCTGTCAGAGCCTAATACACGTTATACTTTTTTAATATTATATACATGCAGCTTAAAAAAATCAAGCTGTACTCTAAAAATGCCACACTTACAAGTTACAAATTAGCGTCTGGACGCACCGGTGCTTAGCTGTTCCTCACAGACCGCAGAGTGTGTGCCACGTGACAGACGCCTGCAGGCAGCCGTGTGCATTTCAGCTCCGCAACATACCAACACAAACTGCTGATGTACTCAGGGATGTTTACTGCTGTAATGGCCACATGTCGGCGAGACGACCGTAACATGCTACGTGCACGGCAACTCTACCCTGTATGTGTGTTTTGATTGGTCTGTAAGCTGAAATAGTGTGTGTGTGTGTGTGTGTGTGTGTGTGTGTGTGTGTGTGTGTGTGTGTGTGCGTGTGTGTGTGTGTGCAGAGGCTTGACGTCAGCAGGCAGCCAGCAGCTGAGTGGAACAGTGACATCGTGGCCTTTGCTGCTTGTCATTACCCACCTGCTCCAGGATGAGCAGAATACAAATGAGGAGAGAGGAAGAAGCTGCACACACACACACACACACACACACACACACACAGTATACACACACACAGAGTATACACACACACACACACACACACACACACAGTATACACACACACAGAGTATACACACACACACACACACACACACACACATAAACAAACGCACACAGAGTATACAGACACACGCACACACACAAACACATAAACACACACACAGAGTATACAGACACACGCACACACACAAACACATAAACACACACACAGAGTATACAGACACACACACATAAACAAACGCACACAGAGTATACAGACACACACACACATAAACAAACGCACACAGAGTATACAGACACACACACACATAAACAAACGCACACAGAGTATACAGACACACACACATAAACAAACACACACAGAGTATACAGACACACACACACACACACAAACAAACGCACACAGAGTATACAGACACACACACACATAAACAAACGCACACAGAGTATACAGACACACACACACATAAACAAACGCACACAGAGTATACAGACACACACACATAAACAAACGCACACAGAGTATACAGACACACACACACACACACACACAAACAAACGCACACAGAGTATACAGACACACACACACATAAACAAACGCACACAGAGTATACAGACACACACACACATAAACAAACGCACACAGAGTATACAGACACACACACATAAACAAACGCACACAGAGTATACAGACACACACACACACACACAAACAAACGCACACAGAGTATACAGACACACACACACATAAACAAACGCACACAGAGTATACAGACACACACACACATAAACAAACGCACACAGAGTATACAGACACACACACGTAAACAAACGCACACAGAGTATACAGACACACACACACACACACACACATAAACAAACGCACACAGAGTATACAGACACACACACACATAAACAAACGCACACAGAGTATACAGACACACACACATGCATGGACACACTGAGATGCATAACTCACACATGCAAACACACACAGGCAGCAAGACGGAGAGTTGAGCAGGTTTTAGGGAAGGAAACTGAAAATAGAGCTAGAAAGAGACCAACGACACGGGGGGTTAAAAAAAAAAAAACACAACACACCGACACACACAAGCATGTAAACACTGACACGGAGAGGAAAACAAATCTGTCCCCCTGATAGAGTGCTGTGTGCCCCAAAACTTTTTTAAAATTCATCATAAAAATGAAGTGATTCATTAAAATAGACCCCACCCCAGAGCTCCTAGCTGAGGTCCTAATGTCCTAAAATCCTACTAACATCCTAAAATCCTAGAAATGTCCTAAAATCCAAAAAATGTCGTAAATTCCAAAAAAGTCGTAAAATCCAACAAATGTCGTGAAATCCCCAAAAATGTTCTAAAATCCAAAAAATGTCCTAAATTCCAAAGTAGTCTGTAGTAAGTGTTGACATTGTAATCATTTTGAAAGCCTGTTTTCGGTTTATCGCCCTCCGGCTCTGTCTTTTATTCGTGTATTTATTTATCACTGCAGTGGCCCTGTATGCTCTTACACAAAAATCCCGAATAAACGACAGCTTTAGTTAAATGCCTCAAATGTAAAATGTAACTGTGGCTGCCAAATATTTGCTCTCAGAAGCATGATGTGAGGAAGCAGCGAGTCTCTTCTCCCTTTGAAACAGATTTCTGCCAGTTTTACGGTGACGGATCATTTCATTTAGAGTAAAGTGCCCAATAGGATGAGACACACACACACACACACACACACACACACCTACACACACACACACACACACATCTGTTAGAGTTTAATCAGAAAACATAAAGCTGGAGCGTCCACATGCGTACGTTTATCTCTGATAAGTGGCTCATACATTTTTAACGTTACTTCACTGCTTTCTTAAGCCTCAAACAAACTTAATATTTTCTGGGCAAAACTCAGCTTTGTACAGTCTGCATTGAACACACACGCATGTGTGTGTGTGTGTGTGTGTGTGTGTGTGTGTGTGTGTGGTTTTGTCACCTGAAATAATGCAGAGGGATTAGCGCGTGTGTCCCATTCTCTTGCTGATAAAAGCCGTTTGTCGTCCTCTGAACGGGGATTTGCTGTATCTAAATGTAACAGAGGGCTGTTGTGTGGTTTCTCGACTCGGTCAGGATTAACTGGCAGAGAAATGGCGTCGAGTTCGGGCTCCCAGGTGAGACAGGTGAGACGTGTCGTCTTCTGCAACAAGTTCTTTGTTTTGTAATTTTACATTTTTCTTTATTTTTTATCAATGAAGAAACTGCAGCTGCACATGCACATCCAAGACTGAGGTCAAAACCAGAAAGAAAGACAAAGATGAGTGATTCAGATATTTTTGGCTGTTTAACAACAGAGATGAGGATTCAGTCTGATGAGCTCACAAAATCTACAGCAAACATCAAACCCCGTTAACCCTTTGAAACCTGGAACGACATCAGGTATCCTCTGCTGCGGTCAGACGCCCTCCACACGCATTCAGAGCTTTAACAACTTGAGTCTGCTGGTTTTATTTCTTTCCTCTTATTATTTTTTGGGGAAAAAAATGTAAATATAAAATTATTCTAATTAAAAATATAGTTTTCTGTACATTTCCCCCTAATTTATCAGATCATTTTCTAATCTGCTCCCTTCTGTTTTAAACTAAACTACGTTTCTGATCCCTGTTAGCTCATTTCTCACCGTTTTTCTGTGGGACAGTTCTCGCCAAGTTGCCTTTAAAGAAATCAAACCAAAAATCTGTTCACGTTTCAAAGGGTCAAACAGCTTGTGAGAGGACTCTGAACGCAGCACAAGAAAAGTCAAGTCAAGTCAAGTCAGTTTTATTTATAGAGCCCATTATCACAAAACAAGGTTTGCCTCAGAGGGCTTTACAGTGTACGACATCCCTCTGCCCTCAGACCCTCACATCACAGAGGAAAAACTCCCCAAAAAGAACCCCTGTAACGGGGAAAAAAAAAAAAAGAGGAAGAAACCTCAGGATGAGCGGTAGAGGACAGTGAGGGATCCCTCTTCCAGGACGGACAGACGAGCAATAGATGTCGTAAATAGCAAGTGAAATACAATCATGGCAAAAAAGGAAAGAGAAAGAGAGGGGGAGGGGAGAGAGGGGGGGGCACAGAACAATAGAAACAGATGCATGTCATATTACAATAATGGTAGGTGTGAAATTAGTAATTGCTCTCTATGATGATGTTGAGGGAGATGATAACAGTCTCATGCATATGTGAAAGGGAGTTGTCCAAAGGCAGGATCACGGCATCGGCGCAACCAGGACCAGACCACGATCAGGGCGGCGGGGGCACAGAATCAGTACAGCCACAGCACGAGCACAACCAAAGGCAGGGTCGCAGCATCAGCACAGCAATCACCACGGTCAGGCACAGTCAAGGTTACGGCCAGGATCCAGGGAAACTAGGAAACAAGGGAGCAGGAACGCTCCTGAGAGGCAACAGGATTAGCGTAGTGCAGTTCAACAGACCCAGGCTCTGTAATCGAGAGCCCCAGGTGGTGAGAGTACCACATGGCTATCACAGAGCTAAGCTAAGCTTGCACATGGCAATGCAGTAAACAGACATGCATGATTTCTGATGGCAGCATTGAGAGAAGGAAAGGAGCTCAGCGTATCAGAGGAAGTCCCCCGGCAGGTTAAACCTATGTCAGCCTAACTATGGGCTGGTCCAGGCAGCCTGAGCCAGCCCTGATTATAAGCTTTATCAAAGAGGAAGGTCTTAAGTCTACCCTTAAAAGTTGAAACGGTGTCTGCCTCCCTGACCGAAAATGGAAGATGGTTCCATAGGTGAGGAGCATGGTAGCTGAAGGCTCTGGTTCCTAACCTAATTTTGAAAATTTTGGGAACCACAAGTAACCCTGCGTTTTCAGAGCGCAGTGATCTTGAGGGTTGGTAAGGAACTATGAGCTGTGACAGATAGGATGGAGCCTGACCAGTTAGAGCTTTGTAAGTAAGGACGAGGATTTTAAATTCAATCCTGGATTTCACAGGGAGCCAGTGCAGAGAAGCCGAAACAGGAGAAATATGGTCCCTTTTCTTGCTTCCCGTTAAAACACGAGCAGCAGCGTTCTGCACCAGTTGGAGAGACCTAAGAGATTTGTTTGGGCAACCAAATAATAGGGAATTACAGTAATCCAGCCTAGAGGTGACAAATGCATGTACTAATTTTTCAGCATCTGTTTGTGATAGGATATGTCTAATTTTTGCGATGTTACGCAAGTGAAAGAAAGCCGTCCTTGAAGTTTGTTTTATATGGGAGGCAAAGGATAAATCCTGGTCAAATAAAACTCCGAGGTGATGTCCATCCAGTTTCAAAGGGAAAACGCTCTTCTTCTGACTTCCTCCGATAAATGGAACGCGGCCGCTCTGAAAACGTCAGCAGGTGAAGCCGAGGAGGAGGAGGAGGAGGAGGTGGAGGAGGAGGAGAGGGAGGAGGAGGAGGAGGAAGAGGAGGAGGAGGAGAGGAGAATATTTGTAATGCTGTTATCATTTCTTCATGCAGCATGCATTTTATGGCATCCATTAGTGTTTGTGTTTTCCACCTGTCCCTCCTCCTCCTCCTCCTCCTCCTCCTCTTCCTCATCTTCCTCCTCCTCCTCCTCCTGCCATCACCTCCTATTTACTGTCTTCTCTCTCGTGTGTTCATCTCCTCTTTACTCTCCTCCTTGAAGCTTCTCCTCTGTTCGGTCTCACAGCTGCTCACATGTTCTGCAGACTCTCGATTTCAGGTGTCCGACTGCTGCTGAACTGACCCACTTAAAACACACACGCACACACACACACACACACGCACACACAGACGGACAAACAGCTGTGCGGGCTGCAGCTGTCCGTCTCTGATCTGCGGCCGTGTCTCACAGGCTGAGGGACGTGACGTGTTTTCGGGGTCCAGCTGTGCAGCAGCGTCACATAAATCTCTGCGTTACTCGTCTCTGCAGACGCAGACTGCGGTGCTGCGCAGATCTGCTCTCAAACAGCTGAGCGCAGATGACAAAAGATAAATAAAAACAGAAATAAACAAGAAAAATGTCCTCAAAAAGTGCAAAATTGGGGGGAAACAATAGAATCTTAGGACAATTGTAAGATTTTAGGGCGTTTCTGGGATTACAGGACGTTTCAAGGCTTTTAGGACACCCCCCCATCAGGGGCCAGATTTGGCCCGCGGGCCATAAGTTGAGTATCAGTGGTATTGTGTATAAAAAGGCACAAACTGAGCTTGTCGACCAAAAAGCTTACAGAATAAGCAGCAGCGTCTCTGACGGACCCTTCAAAGTTTCTGGAACCTAAAATGTAAAAATTAAAATATCAATAAAGGCGATAAAATCATTAAAAACGTGAAGCTTTTCATCAGACTTCATATTTTAATCCGCTCATTAACCAGTAAAGTGTTTCACAACCAAATGTCAGCGAGCTGCGTCAGATATTCGGAGCTCACAGAGGCGACGCTGCCCTTCATCCCCCCCATGACATCACTTCCTGCCGTAACACGAGCGAGTGTCAGCTGATGTCACATCGACCTGCGATCCAACCGAGACGCTACTCTGCTTAGATGGCCGCCCGACTCCCCGAAATACAGACCATCGATTATATGTCACTCTGTGTGTGTGTGTGTGTGTGTGTGAGCTCAGTGTAACATGAAACACACACACAGGTTTGCAATAGTAAAAGTACACAAACTTGTATATAGTCAATTATTTAAGAGGAAAAAGGTCGCCAGAAAAAAATAGCAACAACAACAAAAACAAAAAAGACAAAATTGGCCAAAAAACTTTAAACAAACAAAAAAAAAACTTTTGAAAAATTACCCAAAAAATGAAAATACGCCTTACAAACCCACAGACATGCAAGAAAAAGTGCCAAAAGTTTTTGAGAAAAACAAATTGACAAATAGTTTTAAAGGAAAAAAATCACCAAAAGTTCTTAGAGAAAAATAACAATATCACTTATTTTAGAGAATGAAAAAAATACCCCCAAAAAATCACCCCAAAAAAATTGCCAAAAATTTGCCAAAAGTTTAGGAAGAAAAAAAAAGCCATAAAAAATGCCAAAAATTCAAACAAACAAAAACCTAAAGAAATACCCCAAAAAAATTAAAGAAAAAGAAATGACTTAAAGTTTTGAAAAATATCTTAGTTTCCTCCTCCAGTAGATCTGAGCGTATAAACTCTCCTCGTTTCTTTTTCAGCACTGGAGTTCATTTTTGAGACGCTTAGCTTCTTTTCTGTCCTCTGTCCTCGGTCCTCTCTCCTCTGTCTCTCTGTCCTTTCTCTCTGAATGTGTTCATGCTCAAAGACGACGTGCAGTCCCCAAAATCTGCGTCCCGTTAATGAGAGTAAATTCCTCCTCCGGCAGAGCCGTTATTGTATTTCCGATGGGGTCGATGACACGAACGACAAACAGCGACGGCTGTAAATGAGCTTTTGTTGCTGCAGTCAGGCGAGAAACTGAAATGTCCCTCTGATTTTTATCGCGTCTCTTTCATGAATTTAATGGTTTTGGTTTTTTAAATTGTGTTTTTAGGAAAACAGCATCTCATGGCATAAATTCAATGAATGAAAGCGACATGTTGAATTTCGGGAGGCGGTGGAACAGTAATTTACACGTTAAAACACAAAATACCAGATTTAAGAATTTTAACCCTTTAAAACCTGAGCAACATGAAGGCAATGAGCAACTTTACAAGACATGGCTTTAAAAATAGGTAAGAAATTACTAAAAAGTTCCAAGAAAATGACCTGAAAATAAGCAACTAAAAATGAAAAGTAAAAAACAAACAAGAAAATTTCCTTAAGAAAGTGCTGAAAAAAACTTTAAAAATAAAAATGATAATTAAAAAAAAAAGTAACATCATTTCTATATATAATCATAAAATTAATAAAAAATAGTTTTCCAGACATTTTCACCTACGTTTTCGATTAAATCTTGTAATCACAGAATTAAAAGAAATGAGTAAAAATGTTAGAAAAGCATTCAAATAAAATAAGCTGTCCGTTCAGAGGAAATGTGCAGCAGCAGAGAAACATTGTGTGTTTCTCCATTTCACGTTAAAATAAATCAGTCAAACCTCAGAGAGGAACAACCTTCAAGTTTCCAAATTATCATTATTTTAATCTTTAAACTGAAAATGTGCATTAAAACGTGTCACTAAACTGACGGAGAAACCAGCAGATAAACTCGACAACATGAAACACTTTTGTGATTTATTGCAGAATAAAATCATATTTTCACTTCAAATCTATTAAACTGACCTGAGTTACTGACCGTCAGCTGAACTTTGTGCTGATTTTTATTATTTTATCATTGACTTTAGTGGAAAATAACCGGCACTGATACTGTTGGGTCAGTTGTAAAGGAAGAAGTCAGGATGTGATTAAAGTTTGGAACTGAGCCGACATCAAACTAAACTGCTGTTAGTGGGAATCAAAGCTTTCCGCGGTTTAACTCCGTGTTTGTGAATCCGTTTATTGCTGCAGTTTATTGCTGCAGTGGGAGGAACAGAGAGTTCGACTCCACGCAGAGAAAAACAAACTCCAGAAACAACAACAACCGTGCAAGAAAACAAAATGAGGGAGGACGGCGGGCGGCGTAATGATGCCTCCGCTCAGCTGGAGCGCCGAAATATTCACAACATACAACCGAATATCCGGAAACCAAAACTGGTCATATGGAGAAAAACTAGACTGAAACAACCCACATCTCAAAACTGTTTCTCACATTCTGATTTCTGCTCAAAGAGGTGAGACGAGACGAGACGAGACGAGGAGGAGGTGGAGGAGGAGGAGGAGGAGGAGGTGGAGGAGGAGGAAGTGGAGGAGGAGGAGGTGGAGGAGGAAGTGGAGGAGGAGGAAGTGGAGGAGGAGGAGGAGGAGGAAGAGGAAGTGGAGGAGGAGGAAGTGGAGGAGGAGGAGGTGGAGGAGGAAGTGGAGGAGGAGGAAGTGGAGGAGGAGGAGGAGGAGGAAGAGGAAGTGGAGGAGGAGGAAGAGGAGGAGGAGGAGGAGGAAGAGGAAGTGGAGGAGGAGGAGGAGGAGGAGGAGGAGGGTTAACAGCGATCCTAACATCTGGGCTCAGAGGGAGAACACGTCTGTGTTTGGAGATAAGGTTCCTGTAACACAGCATCACGTTCATATCATTTGTATGATTTTAAGCCTAATCATGTTTTGTTTGGGGCTGTTTTTTTCACCTAACCTCGGGATTTTGTTGCTTCAATCTTGAGAAGCAAACTGAAAACGTTTTTTTTCAACCGCAGATTTAAGTTTGTTTTGATAAATACTGTATGCAGAGCGAGCAGAAGCATTTAACATGATAATGGAAAAGTGTATTTTGAAAAGACACGATGCATTTAACAGATGTAAACTGAACGTGCAGTAACAGTGGAGTGTGTGTGCGTGTGTGTGTGTGTGAGGAGGCATAATGAGGATTATCTGCTCTGTTTGCTCCTCTCGTGCAGAGTCCATGTCGCTCTGGATGCTCTGAACTCTCTGTGATTAGAGTGAAGACATTAGGATATCAGAGCTGCAGCAGAGGCTTCACATCACTCTATTATTATTATTATTATCATTATTAAATTGGAACGGAGGCAATTCATTATTGATTATAACCACCATCATCATCACCATCATCATCATCACCACCATCATCATCATCACCACCATCATCATCACCATCATCACCACCACCATCATCATCATCACCACCATCATCATCACCACCATCATCATCATCATCACCACCACCATCATCATCATCATCATCACCATCATCACCACCATCATCATCACCACCATCATCATCATCATCACCACCATCATCATCATCATCACCACCACCATCATCATCATCATCATCACCACATCATCATCATCATCACCATCATCACCACCATCATCACCACCATCATCATCATCATCACCACCACCATCATCATCATCATCACCACTACCATCATCATCACCATCATCACCACCATCATCATCATCATCACCACCACCATCATCATCATCATCATCATCATCATC
Source organism: Plectropomus leopardus (assembly GCF_026936395.1). Lineage (NCBI taxonomy): Eukaryota > Metazoa > Chordata > Actinopteri > Perciformes > Serranidae > Plectropomus > Plectropomus leopardus. The sequence goes on from NC_142177.1 coordinate 42,482,706, forward strand.
ATCATCATCATCATCATCATCACCATCATCATCATCATCACCACCACCATCATCATCACCATCATCACCACCATCATCATCACCATCATCACCACCATCATCATCATCACCACCACCATCATCATCACCATCATCACCACCATCATCATCATCATCACCACCACCATCATCATCACCATCATCACCACCATCATCATCATCATCACCACCACCATCATCACCATCATCACCACCATCATCATCAGCATCACCATCATCATCATCACCACCATCATCATCATCAGCATCACCACCATCATCATCATCATCATCATCACCGTCATCATCACCATCATCATCATCATCATCATCAGCATCACCACCATCATCATCAGCATCACCATCATCACCACCACCATCATCATCACCATCATGATCATCATCACCACCATCATCATCATCACCATCACCACCATCATCACCATCATCACCACCATCATCATCATCACCACCACCATCATCATCACCATCATCACCACCACCATCATCATCATCATCACCATCATCACCACCATCATCATCATCATCATCACCACCATCATCATCATCACCACCACCATCATCATCACCATCATCATCATCATCATCATCATCATCACTATCATCATCATCATCACCACCACCATCATCATCACCACCACCATCATCACCATCATCATCACCATCACCATCATCATCATCACCACCACCATCATCATCACCATCATCACCATCATCATCACCATCATCACCACCATCATCATCATCATCACCACCATCATCATCATCATCATCATCATCACCATCATCATCATCATCATCACCACCACCATCATCATCACCATCATCATCATCACCACCACCATCATCATCACCATCATCACCACCACCACCATCATCATCATCATCATCATCATCACCACCACCATCATCATCACCATCATCATCATCACCACCACCATCATCATCACCATCATCACCACCACCATCATCATCATCATCATCACCACCATCATCATCATCATCATCATCACTATCATCATCATCATCATCACCACCACCATCATCATCATCATCATCATCACCATCACCATCATCATCATCATCATCATCATCTGGGGCTGGGCGATATGGAATAAAGTCTTTTCACAATATTTTCAGTCAATATCGATATATATCACGATATCCATCAAATCAGTATTTCTGTCGAGCTTAAAGGTTCCTTTGACTCCTCGGTGAGATATGAAGATATCATCAGGTTAATTTTGGTGTAAATATTTATTTTCTGTCAGACATTGAACATGACAAATATACTGTAGAACAGCATCACCAGCTGGAGGACCTATTCTACTAAAACTCACAGAGGTCCAGTTACTAAAATTTCCTCCCAGCAAAGGTCCGAGCCTAAACATATGATTTATTATTATTTATTATACTTTCCAGCATTATATAAAAATGAAAAGCTCCATCTGAAACAAACTTCAGGTAAATTGAAGCACATTGTGCTGATAATAGTCCAACCTCTCCTGACTGCAGGACTCTGACTTCAGCTTCTGTCAAACTTCTGTGCTATTAATCATTTTACTCAGGAATTAAAAACTTTTGAGTCGGCCTACTTCTCCTATAGCTGCCAACAGCCTGCCGACATTCACAGTTAGAGAAAGGCTGAAAATAAGCTCATGTGCTTGTGGCCCCGGGCCCCCAAAACATTACATCTGCCCCTGGTAATAATAATGAGAGCTCAGCGCGAGCGGCCGGATGAGACACGGAGCGATGCGTCCTGGTGTTTCTAAATAATTCATCCAAAGTCTGATTAAAGCTGAAACTAACACAAAGTCGTCTGTAGAGTCTAAAGAAGTCACTTTCACCTCTGCAGATGTGTCTGTTTCAGACACTTTGGTGCTGTGAGGAGAAGCTGCGCTCTGTTTGTCTGTCTCACTGCGCTGCTGTCGGACAATCAGCTGTTTGATCCGCCATGATGAAATGCTGTGGCTGTCAAACACTCAGCTGTTCGACAGTACTTCACTGCATTTGGTTCTCCACGGCTCTATTCTTATTATCATCGGCTGTTCGTGTTGTTTGTCAGAACACGGCTGGAATGTGTTCTATCGACATTCTATCGACTACGTCTCATTTCAATCGAGGAAAAGTTATGTGGCGATTGATATTGTTATCGTTTATCGCCCAGCCTTACATCACCATCATCATCATTGTCACCATCATCACTGTGTGTGTGCAGCAGCTGTGATTGGTCCCTTGTCTCCTCGCCGTGGGCGGCGTCCATCATCCAGTGACAGCGTGTCTGTTACACATAAGGACAGTGAGGCTGAGCTCAGTGAAACTCTGTGAGGAGCCGTTTCATCACCGCCGAGCCTCTTTAGGCATTCATCGCAGCCTCATATCGGGTTCACGGGGCCACGGCTTCAGATTCAGCTGCAATACAGCCCATAAAATATTTAGGCGGCGGCGGGACACAGCTCTCTGCTGTAGGTGAGGGTCGGGAACACGCCGGATGATAAAAACAATCCTTCATCAGCTCATAAAGTGTCAGAGTTTGGTTCTCTAACAAATCTCTGAGCGAGCTCATTCCTGCCGCGTTTCCTCCGTCAGAGCGGCCGCACTGTGGTCGACCCCAAAAAACCACAGAGTCACTTCCTGCTGCTCACAGACGTGGTCAAATACTGACGTCTGTAGATCCGTCTGAGAGCCCAATCCCAACAACAAACTGACCAAAAGAGGAAACATCCTCAACAATATAGTCCTGCCTTTGTTTGTTTCATTTTTCATTTCAGGCAGTATTTTAGTGTTATCATTCCTGCAGCTTCAGGAGTTCAAGGGGTTAATGTGAAAAAAGATCAGACTGTGATTTATTGATACACTTTCAGCCAATCACATCACTGCTCTCATAGCTGTTCTCACGAAAAGAGCCAATGGAGGACAGAGGTCCTACCTGAGACCTTAATGTCCTAAAATGTCCCAAAACTCTAGAAACATCCTGAAATTGTCGAAACGTCCTAAAATAAAAAAATGTCCTAAAATCCTCGGACAGGTCAGAAAATCCTAAAATGTCCAAAACCCTATAAATTTCCTAAAATCTTGGAAATTTCCTACAATCCTAGAAACGTCCTAAAATCCTCGAAATGTCCCGTTGTGGGTTAAAGAGATTAACACATAAAAGTGCTTCAGTCTTTAAACTTTTCATTGCAGTATCAACAAAATTGCTCTTAAACTGTTTGTTTTGCTGGACGGGGACGTGCAGCGTGTCCCCGAGGACGGAGGCTGAGACAGAGCAGAGATAAATCTTTGTGTGTTTTCTGTGTGAGTGGTGTTTGTGTTAATGAGGGCTGCCGTACTGACCAGCTGACGTGAGGGTCGTCTGAACGATGGCGGTCCGACTCTGCAGGACGTCTCAGTCTCTTCCTGCACAACAGGAAGCATCCGGACGCTGAAATGTACCTTCATGTTCCCGTACACCGTCACTCTGTAAACTGACGCAGGTTTCCTCTCTGTCCCCTCCAGCTCTACATCCAGACCACCACGCTGACCATCTCCATGAACCTGAGCGCCTCGGTGGCCCTCGGGATGCTCTACATGCCCAAAGTCTACGTCATCATCTTCCACCCGGAGCTCAACGTGCAGAAGAGGAAACGCTCCTTCAAAGCCGTCGTCACGGCCGCCACCATGTCGTCCCGACTCTCCCACAAGGCCAGCGACAGACCCAACGGAGAGGCCAAGACGGAGCTGTGCGAGAACGTCGACCCCAACAGTGAGTTCAGATCCGCACAGTCTCGCCGAGCTGCTAAAGATAATCGCTGGTCGATCTCAAACGTCTCAGAGACGGCCGGACTCTTATAATCTAGTATTATTGCAGACCATCATTCAGCTTAACGTAAAAACACAAATCCTTTTTTAAAAAAGTTTTCACGCTCCGATCGCACAGAACACGTCTCAGCAGTCTGAGGCGGCTTTCTTTTCTTCATTTTCACTCAGAAGCTTTCTGTTGTTTTTGCGTCGCTGAGAGATCAAACGCAGGTCGGCGGTGAAACGTTAAACCCAGACAGTAGAAAGTTGAGCTAACGTTAGCCTGCCTTTGTTTGGTGTCATTTTTTCCTTTCAGGCCATATTTTAATCACGAAAGCAGAAAAACGTGAATGTGCACACTGAGTGAGTCCGGCTGCTGTCTCGGTTCCTGCAGGTTCAGGAGTTCAAAGGGTTAAAGTTCATGAGAAAACAGGTCAGACCATGTTGTGATGTATTGATACACTTTCAGCCAATCACGTCGCAGCTCTCAGTGATGTGAAAAAGTCCTAAAATCAAAGAAATGTCCTTAAATCTTAAAAATATCCTAAAATCCTAGAAATGTACAAAAATATTAGAATGTCCTAAAATCTCAAAATTGTCCTAAAATCTTAAAATATCCTAAAATCCCAGAGACGTGCAGAAACAAAATGATCAGTCGGGTAAAAGCGGCGGTGAAAGGCTTCCCTCTCAGTGAAAGCTTTCATTCATTAACCCTTCGGGCTGCGCAAAGACGCTCCGTCTGATCAGATCTTTGAGTCTCAGGATGAAGACGGTCCGCTGACTTCTGTCCCTCCAAACGTCCACTCGGCCGTCACCTCCGGCCCATTATGCCGTGGTTCAGGGACGCTGTCTGCTGCGCGTGTCTCCCGTCTCGTCAGATGTCTCCTGGTTGAAGGTTATTTGTCTGTGACAACATTTTATGATTTTAAAACATCTTCACATGAAATGTAACATCCAGCGCGGCACAGCTGGGACCGCCGTCTGAAGCCGGCTATGACATCACACATTTCTTCTTCTCTGTTTGATCAAACATTTTCTTTGATGGAAAATTAAAAAAAAGTCCTGCTCCACAGGAAAGTGTAATAAAACAGGAGCTTCATCCCAGAAATAAAACGTGCAGAAATTGAAATGGCATGGCATGTGATGAAATTAGCACCTGGCGGAGGGATTTTCCCTCTGGGCTCTCACGGAAACGACTCACCAAATAATGTTTTTCTCCCCCTGACAGGCTAATTTCATAATTTATCAGAGGTAAGAGCAAATTAATCTTCTCCTCCTGCTTTGCTGTCCTGACCTTGATCCATTTCTGCTGCAGCTATGAGGAGAGAGACAGATAAAGGTGTGTGTGTGTGTGTGTGTGTGTGTGTGTGAAATATAACTCCACGGCTCGTTATCGCCATCTTTCAATGGACTCGTAAGTTTCCTGTGAGGAGGGGGAGCAGAGCGGCGTGCGGCTGTTTGAGTGGCAGATTTACGGTCCGCTGATGTTCTGGGCGGCACTTTAACGACACCTTTGACCCCCGACGCCTCCGACTTCACCGCTCTGCTCCTCCTCTCATCTGGTTATTAACGGTGCATGTGGCATGCTGGGAAATCCCTTCAGCAGAGGTGAGTGATGTGGACAGAGAGCGAGAGGATGAATCCGTGCAGGTGTCCCTCTGTGAGTCCTGCACGTGAACTCTCATTATTGGGCTGATTTTTCTCCGGTCGTGGAGTTCACGCTGCTTAAAATGTTCATAGTTTCCTCATCAGACGCCACGTCGAGAGGACCCGAAAACGAACACGAGGAAATAAAGATCGAGACGTTACTGTCAGTCAGTTCACTCTGAAACTCTGAACAAAAACTCACACAGCCGAGTCCCTGCAGGGACACGAGGACACTGGACATTTTATTGGTACATTTACACATACAAGCAAGTCCAAGTGTGTTTTGGTGCAAAACAATTAAGACAGAGGAAGAATAAAAAGTAACTTTAAACAGAATAAGATATCAGACAAAAATAAAGAAGATATATATATATATATATATATATGTATATATATATATATATATATATATATATATATATATATATATATATATATATATATATATATATATATACATGTATGAAGAAGAACACGTTTTCATCCCAACTCATCAAGTACGCCGCTTCGTCAGTGGATCTCAGCGTGCTCGCTCTGCTCAGCCCGTTCTCACTCTGAACTCGTCAAAAACATCCGCTCTGTCACTGTTTTCAACATACGAGCGTCACGCCCAAAATCCACCTTCAGCAACCAACCAGCACGTCAAAGGAGAACGAGCATTTTTTATATATTTTAGACTTATTGTAGGAGCTGAGCTGCAAATTCACTGATTACACTCAAATACACAATCTGGACTACATTTAGGACACATGCATCAACACACACACAGTTATCACAACAGGAAGAAGAAAAGAGACAAACAGTCACTAAAGGGTTAATGTAGGTGAAGGGGGAGCTTAGTATCAGACCCCCCTGAGATGCTCATCACTGCGTCCCACGTGTTATCAGGGTTTACTGGTATCTCTGGACCTCAGGATGTTTTACTGGTTATGGTGGGTTCGAGGAGGAGGAGGAGGAGGAGGTGCACACCGCAGCTCCATCAGGACTCCCTGCAGACCTGCAGAGCCATCTGTCGCTCCTCTCCTCTCTGCCTGCATTCAGCCTCAGGTTTACTGCTCTCCCTTTTTAAACCTCCTCTCTCCTCCCTCACCTGCTCCTCCTCCTCCTCCTCCTCCTCCCCCTCGGCTGGTTGTAATGGCTCTCAGTCACTTCACATGGCTCCATCTCTTCTTCTCTGCTCTCATGGCACAACAGCGTCTTGTATCTCTGTGCTTCAGCTGCTCTTCAAAGGCCAAATCTGTGATTGCTCTCCTGTGAGGCCTCTCTGCCTTCCTCCTCCTCCTTCTCCTTCTCCTCCTCCTCCTCATCCTCCTACTCCTCCAAGAGCTCCTTCCTCCTACAGCAAAGGCTTCACCGCATCTCTGAAAGCTCATTAAGAAAGGCCGGCTCCTCGCAGCTGCTCCCTGCTCCTCCCTGCTCCTCCTGGTTCCTCCCTGCTCCTCCCGGCGCAGACACCTCTGCTGCTGCCATCTCAGTGGAGATCAGCTCCTCTGACACACACGTGACGCCGCCGTGGTGCCGCCGCTGTGGTGCAGCAGTGAGCTTCAGATGTGAACAGATGAATTCACCTGAAAACTAACTCTTTGTTTTTAACCCTTTGACGGCTGGAGCGACATCCCTTTCCTCACTTTGAGCACGTTGGCCTGATTTCATCAAGAAACGTCGAAAATGTGCAACCCGGTTTAGAAATGTTTCACAAATTCCAAGAAATGAATAGATGTAGAAAATTATTTTTGAAAAAGCTTGGGAAAAAATTCCAGAGAACTGAATTGTTAATTATCATAATTCTATACTTTATTATTTATTTGTTGTAATTGTACAGAATAATAATACTTTTGAAGCTTTTTTGTTCAGGTCATTTTTGATCACGTGTTGATAAATCCTTCATATGTTGCTTTAGTTTTGTTCACGTGGTTTCATCCTGCAGTCGTCGCTCTCTCCGCTCGTAAGAAAACAGTGTTTCTGTCTCAGGATGTAAATATCAGTCAGATACTGTTTCAGAGTTGAGCTCGTGGTCAGTGGACAGATGTGTGACTGCGTCCTGATTGGCCGGTCAGCGAGGTTCACTGACACTTTCAGACCTTCATGCATATTCTGACATTTTCTCTTTTATCTGTCCGCTGTGATTGATGATGACGACTTTTGGTTCGAAGCCCTTTGTCCGGGGGGGGGGGCAGCTGCAGCGGGGAGATAGGGAGGCGCTCCTAACTAAACACTGAATAAGGTCCAGCTAAAAGACACCGAATTTACACTACGCTTAGTGACTGTTTGTCTCATTTTAGTCTCTTTTCTTCTTCCTGTTGTGATAATTGTGTGTGTGTTGATGCATGTGTCCTAAATGTAGTCCAGATTGTGTATCTGAGTGTAATCAGTGAATTTGCAGCTCAGCTCCTACAATAAGTCTAAAATACACTGTGGAAACTAAATAGTTACATTCAGACTGTTCAGGTCCAAAAATGCTCCATTGAAACCCATTCAAACTGACATTTTTGATCCCACAGCCATCAGAGCAGAAAAACAGGACTTGTATTATTTCTGGGTGTCATTCTGGGCTTTTGACTCTGAATTTGTCATTTTGACTATTTTCCACCTGATGAGGTCATTTTGACCATATTTGGCATATGGAGGAAATACATGCTATTTCCACTAGGTGACCTGTCACAGTCAATGTAGCTGCTGATCACTGACATATCCCAGACTGTCAGCAGCTACATTCACACACTGACATATCCCAGACTGTCAGCAGCTACACTCACACACTGACATATCCCAGACTGTCAGCAGCTACACTCACACACTGACGTATCCCAGACTGTCAGCAGCTACACTCACACACTGACATATCCCAGACTGTCAGCAGCTACACTCACACACTGACGTATCCCAGACTGTCAGCAGCTACACTCACACACTGACGTATCCCAGACTGTCAGCAGCTACACTCACACACTGACGTATCCCAGACTGTCAGCAGCTACACTCACACACTGAGCATTTTGGATTTTGAAAATAATCATTTTTTGTTGTTTTTTTCTTTTTTTTTTTCTTCTGAAGACATAGTGACATTATGACAAAAACCTGGCATTGAAGGGGTTAAAATTCTGAAAGTTGTTGGTGGTGAAGTTAATGCTGCAGAGTAGTTTTATTGTTGTTATTATTATTGTATTATTATTATAGCGTGTTGTTTTATTTGATTAATAACGTCGTTTAAAAAAAGATTTAAATTCGTGTGATATTCTTGTTTCTGGACAGCAGAACTCCTCGCAGGTGAGACCTGGACTCGGTCACAGCTGACTTCTCGACCTTTGACCTTCACGTTGGGGCGCACGCTGTGATTGGCTGAGTGTTTTAATTGCTCGCCCTCCGGTCGTTTCTCTCCGTTCGCTCGGTGCTTCAGGATTCAAAAATGGACAAACAAAAGAGAATTTCCTGTCCGAGTTTCCTCACCTGCTGCTGATGTTTTTCCTTTTGAGTTATGATCTCTCAGCACCGAGAAAACCTGCGCTCACTCCGTCACGCCGGCGCGCTTCATGGAAACCTTCGAAACGTCGTAGAAACGCAAATAAAACTTCCAGCCTGGAAAAGTTTTGGAAAAGTTTTGGAATTTTGTTTCACGACCCTGTAAAATAACACACGATTATTCAACAATATATTCTGTTTTTTACAGTTTCTCGCTGTGATAATGTTTTCTTTAGAAATCACAAAAAACATTTTTTCTTCTTTTAAATTTGCACTAATTTTTTAAAAGAAAAATAAAAGAATCTGACTTTTAATTTAAAGTTCGGCAAATAAATTATGAAACAAAAAAAACATGCCTTCCAGACCTGCAGGTTTGTTGTCTTTAAAGTTTCATTTAAATGTTCACTTCTGATTCTGTTCTGAATCCATTATTTTTAAATGATAAATAAAAAAATAAAAAAATGTAATAAAGTGATGAAAAAGAACCGATGAGCAGCATCGAAGGTCGTTTCAGAGAATGTTTGGTCTTTAAACTTTGCCTCAGGGTCCTGGAAAAGTGCTGGAAAAGTCCTGGAAGTGTTTTGGTGAAAGTGTGTGTGAACTCTGGCAGATTTGTGAAAGACGAGCTTCTCTGTGATCAGTCAGACGCATCAGACGGCGCCTCCTTCGCTCTGTGAGAGTTCATAACTCAAAGCTGCTTTTTTCAGACTTTGGATCATTTCTTTTATTTCCATCATTAACTCTCGCTTCACCTCCGCCGCCGCATTAACCTTCAGCTCAGCGAGCGCGCCTCATTTCACTCTGTGTCCGTCTCCTCTCGTCCTCTTCAGGTCCGGCGGCCAAGAAGAAGTTTGTGAGCTACAACGACCTCGACGGCGTCGGAGCGAGAGACTGAGAGCCGGAGACCGGAGCCGTGCCGCGTCCCGGAACAAAACACCAACAGGCAGAGAGGAGAGAGAGCGAGCAGGGGGCTTTTTGTTGTTGTTGTTTCGTTTTTTGGTCTCGTGCTTCATCGGCCACTGCAGACTTTCGGACGCTGCAGCAAAGCCTTGTGGGACTTTCCTTTGGGCACTCACTCACTCACTCACTCGGTCAGAGACGCACGCGGGGTGAACAAACTTCGGGATGTTGTTGAGAAAACGAAAAATAAATCCTTTTCCGCGATGATGGTACAGAGAGCGAACGTGGACGTCCCACGGCCTCGTGTTGACTCTCCGCTGTTGATGTCAAACGCCGCCGTCTCGGCCTGACACGACCCCACGCGATCTTTCTACGGAGCCCGCCTCCCGTTTGTCTTTTAATGTACTTCCAAACTGCAAGTTTCCCGCCCTTCCTGTCCTCCACGTGTGGTTCTTTCTCTCTGTTCCTTCGGTTGTTGTTCTTTTATTTCTTTGAAAGACGGCGACGGTCTCGACGACGGCGTTTTTTTGCTCTTTGCTTCTTGGATGCATATTGGTTTTTTTTTAAAGCCATATTCTTCACGAGATTTGAGGGCTTTGCTGGCGCTGCCACCTGGAATCTGATTATTGCCACCGAAACCTCCCGAAAAAAAACGTTTTCAGCTTCTGACTGAGCGATCGCATCAACGACTCACATCACCGCACCAAAATATTTATTCGTTTTCAGAGTTTCCGCCTCGTTTCCAGACTTCAGCCAAAACTGTGCAGCATGAAATTCAGATTAATGGATTTTTACTCTCACCGCGTTCTCAACCTGTTGTTTCATGCATGTTATAGAAATGTGTATGTGTTACCATGGTTACAGTTTAAATTTGAGATACATGCTGAATAAGATCGATCACATGAATCGAGTCAGCTGATTATCTCAAAATGAGTGTTTATGCGTGGCGAGCGTACCGTTCTTTTGGAGAGTTGTGTCGACTGTCGTTTCCTCGTTTCCTTCATTAAAGGACGCTCAGCTGTTTCCTAAAGGAGACGAGACAGGAAGTGAGAGAGACTCGTCACCTGCTGAAACTTTACCTCCGCTACTTCACGTTAAGTATTTCCTGTGATATATTCGTGTGACATCATGCGAGCGGGTAGACGAGGATTCGCTGATCAACTGACCATCGACTTCCTGTTTCACCTGCATAAAAAAAAAGAGCAATTTAGTAAGAAATCTTCCACAAAATGCAAGAAAATGAGTTTCTTTAAAAAATTACCATTTAAAAGCTCCGAAAAAGTTTAGGTAAAAAAGAAAAGGCCGGGGGGAAAATGTTAAATGGAAAAAAGATAACTATGGATAAAAACTAAAGGAAAAAAATAGATAAAATGTCAAGAAAGCAAGAAAATATGAAGGGGGGAAAAAAACCTAAGAAAAATGAGAAAAGGGGAAAAACTAAGGTCTAAAGTTAGGAAAAAATGTCTAGGGGGAAAAGAAAAAAATATTTTAAAAATATTAGAGAAAAAGGAAAAGTTAGGGGGAAAAATAAAATGTTTAGAATAAAAAAGCTAGAGAAAATTGAAATGAAAACCTAGGGACAAATGTTTAGGGAATAAAGAAAACGCTGGGGGAAAACTATATTTTTTAGTTTTTATTATGTGACAAAATTATTTGAAATGTGTCTTCACTTTTTCCAGATAATTTCCTTGTTGTTTTTGTTTTAATTTTCTGTTTCATTTCTTTTTTCTTTGGTAGTAATTTTCAGGTAATTTTCTTGTACTTTTTACAAGTTTCTTCGTTTTTTTTTTTTTTTTTCTTTTTTCTTCCATTGCGCCTTGATTTCTTCTCACGCACATGACAGAATAAAGCAGCTCGCTGAGGTTTCGAGGGTTAACCTGAAGATCTGAGGCCTCAGAAATGCGTCAAACCTCCGAGCGCTGAACTTCTCATGAATCTCCAGAAAGAGATTTGTTTTCTGTCCAAACGTTTGGTTGTTTTTGAGTCCGGGTGGTAAAAATCAGATTCCTCAGCGTGCCGCCGACACGAAGCCAAAAAAAAGAAATAAAAAAAGGAAAAAATCAGGCGTGTTTTTAGGCCTTTTTGTTTGAAATGTTTGAGCTGTTTGTGGTCTCATGATGATGAAAGCGTCCCATCCCAACACGTGTGTCCCCTCTCCACACGCACACACGAGCCCCTCGTTTCTAGGTGTCCGAAGATGACGAAGATGACGATGAAGATGACCCTTAACCGTGTTGTAGCCGACTTTAAAAGAACCGTCTGCGGTCCGGACGTGGCAGCGTTTGGCGTGGCGGCTGCTGGTCCGAGGTGTCGATGTGGAGGTTGTCAGTGCATGCCTGAAATGTTCGATGTCGAAAAACAAAAAAAAACAAAGTGAAATCTTCACAGTCGCTCACCTGTCTGCTCTGAACTGTACCGTTTTTAATTTTCCTCCGATTCTTTCTCACTCGGCAGAATATGGCTTCGATCGGTTTCTTATTTTCCTGGAAACTCTGGAGAAAAAGATGAATCTATATTTAAAAAAAGAAAATACTTGTTAAAAAAAGGAAGCATGTATGTTTTTTACTGTTTGTACTCGGTATATTCATGTTGCCCTTGCTGCTTACGTGCCAATGTTGTGGGAGAGATTTTACATTTGGCCACTCATGCAACTATTCTGTGGTGTTGTCCAAGAATGTATCAACATGAAATAAAAAACATTTGGTTATTTTTTTATATATATTCCCCGAGGAAACGCAGTTTGGTGCTCTAGTCTTTCTCACCTCAGTCGTGTTTCATTTATTTCACTCCTTAGTCATTTTTCAAGGAGAAAATATTTTCTTGTAAAAAGAATCGCTGTGAATCAATTTTTACTTAAAATTTAAGCATTTTAATTTATTTGTATAATTTCTTCAAAAGTCACAATTTATGATTACCGAAATATTGTTATTTAAAAATTCCAACAAAAAAAATCACCAGTTTTCTTTAGAAATCGCTACGATATATATGTTCACAAAAAGTGTTTTTTTTTAAATCACAAAAAGATTTTAAAAAAACATATATATATATATATATATATATATATATATATATATACTGTATATGTACAAAATGAAAAAAGAGGAGTATTGATGGTCATTTCAGAGAATGTTTGGCTATTAAAAGTTTTGGTAATTTATTGGTAAAAATCTGTATAAACACTGTTCGAACTTTAACTGTTAGACTGCCAGCTTTAATATTAATTTTTTTGCAAACCACAGTAAAAGTGTAACGTTGAGCCAAACGCAGAGATTTAAAGCAGTTTTTGTGCCGACACACTGAAGCTGCTGAAAACAGCTCGGATGTGAATGTTGAACGTGGCTGTGAAGAGTCTCCGCAGCAGACAGGTGCTTTTCTTTATCAGAGTTTGTTGAAGGTAAACTTGCAGGAGCGTCCCGTGACAACAATAATCCTCTATAATCCAAAAATCCGACACGCCGACTGTTTCTGACGCATTAATGCCAGAGTTTGTGTTTCTGCCTAAATGTTCCCCGCTCGGTGTTTTTGTTCCCAAAAGAAAATGTTTCCTCTGCAGAGACTCCTGAAGAGCTCACTCAGCATGTTTCCTGCAGCTCTGTCTCCTCGCAGCTCTGTCTCCTAGCTGCTCTGTCTCCTCGCAGCTCTGTCTCCTCGCAGCTCTGTCTCCTCACAGCTCTGTTCCCTCACGGCTCTGTCTCCTCACAGCTCTGTTCCCTCACAGCTCTGTCTCCTAGCTGCTCTGTCTCCTAGCTGCTCTGGCCCCTCGCAGCTCTGTCTCCTAGCTGCTCTGTCTCCTCGCTGCTCTGTCTTCCTCACAGCTCTGTCTCTGAGTTGCTGTCTCCTCGCAGCTCTGTCTCCTAGCTGCTCTGTCTCCTTGCAGCTCTGTCTCACTCACAGCTCTGTCTCCTCACAGCTCTGTTCCCTCACAGCTCTGTCTCCTCACAGCTCTGTTCCCTCACAGCTCTGTCTCCTAGCTGCTCTGTCCCCTCGCAGCTCTGTCTCCTCACAGCTCTGTTCCCTCACGGCTCTGTCTCCTCACAGCTCTGTTCCCTCACAGCTCTGTCTCCTAGCTGCTCTGTCTCCTAGCTGCTCTGTCCCCTCGCAGCTCTGTCTCCTAGCTGCTCTGTCTCCTCGCTGCTCTGTCTTCCTCACAGCTCTGTCTCTGAGTTGCTGTCTCCTCGCAGCTCTGTCTCCTCACAGCTCTGTCTCCTCACAGCTCTGTCCCCTCGCAGCTCTGTCTCCTCGCAGCTCTGTCCCCTCACAGCTCTGTCCCCTCGCAGCTCTGTCTCCTCGCAGCTCTGTCTCCTAGCTGCTCTGTCTCCTCACAGCTCTGTCCCCTCGCAGCTCTGTCTCCTCGCAGCTCTGCCTCTTAAGCTGTCCCATCAAATAAAGACATTAGGGACAAAAAATAATCTTTGAAAAGGTCTTCTTTAACAACTGTAAAAAGAAACTTGTGTTATTATTTAAATAATCACACTTTATTATCATTGTTTTGATGTTTCATGATGTTTGATTTTCAAAAGAGATTTTTGATGAATGTTGTAAGTGTCTGAATCTCGTCCGTCCTCTGTGTCTCTGCTGCAGCTCCTCCTCCTCCTCCTCCTCCTCCTCCTCCTCCTCCTCATCATCATCATCATCATCATCATCATCATTTATTCTTCACACTCGTCTCCTGCTGACCTCCATGTTGAAAATGACGACTTCCTGTTTATGTAAGAGCACCTGCCTGCACCTCACACAGTTTCTTCACCTCCTCCTCTTCCTCCTCTTCTTCCTCCTCTTCAGCTCTAAACCTCTGAGAGTCAAAGATTAAACGTCTTCACCGGGAAAACATGGTGATTTTACTTTTGCACCAGTTTCATTTAATAGTTGAAATGTCCTTAAATCTGGGAAATGTCCTAAAATCTTTAAAATGCCCTAAAATCCTAGAAGTCCTAAAAATGTTCTACACTTTTAGAAACATGCTAAGATTCGAGGTGTAATTTGGGTTATTTTTACGTTTTTGTGGGCCTGTGGACCTAATGAAACTTAACTGGTTTAAAGAGAGAAAATATCAGAAAAGAAACGTAACTGCTGACTTTAACAGTGGATGACACAATCATAATCACCACATATTTAACCGCACATTCATCGTTTGAGTTTCCTTTTTGCTCTCAGTCAGCAGACGTCCGTGTCTCCCTCCGCCGCCCCGAGCCGGATTATCTTCCCTCTCTGACAAAAAAGCAGCCCGATAATGACAAATATTTCAATATTTGAACGTCTAATTTGAGATAAGCCCAACCTCGTGGCGAGGCAATTAAAAAGCTGAATGGGAGTGAACGGTTTATCTTAGGGTGGCATCGAGGGCGGCCGAACGGTGACGGCACTGCAGAACATCATCGCCGCAAGAGGAACAAAAGTCAGGGGTTTGACACGGCGACAATAACAGCTGCGTCACAACGGGAGGGAAGTCACTGCTGCACGGTGGGTTATTTGGCTCCTCGCCATCGGCGCCTTTCCACTTAATGAGGTCCTCTGTGCTATCTGCCCGCTGATAGCAGGTGTCAATGGAAACCAATTTAAGGCGTCCACAGCAAAGCGAGTTATTAACCCGCCTGCCAGAGAACCGTCCCCCTCTGTGTGTCCCCCTCTATGTGTCCCCCTCTGTGTGTCCCCCTCTATGTGTCCCCCTTAGTGTGTCCCCCTCTGTGTGTCTCCCTCTGTGTGTCCCCCTCAGTGTGTCCCCCTCTGTGTGTCTCCCTCAGTGTGTCCCCCTCTGTGTGTCCCCCTCTGTGTGTCTCCCTCAGTGTGTCCCCCTCAGTGTGTCCCCCTCTGTGTGTCCCCCTCAGTGTGTCCCCCTCAGTGTGTCTCCCTCTGTGTGTCCCCCTCAGTGTGTCCCCCTCAGTGTGTCTCCCTCTGTGTCTCCCTCAGTGTGTCCCCCTCAGTGTGTCTCCCACAGTGTGTCCCCCTCTGTGTGTCTCCATCTGTGTGTCCCCCTCACTGTGTCTCCCTCTGTGTGTCCCCCTCACTGTGTCTCCCGTCTGTATTTCTGGAGGACGAGTGCAGCAGAGAGAGAGACACCCGAGTGGACGGAGCTGCTCAGGCTGCAGTTTGAGAAGATTAGTCGTTTGACATTTTGCCTTTTTAAACGCTTCAGTTAAAGACGGAGAGACTAAAAGCTTCCCAGAGGAGACAGAAGGAGACACACAGAGGATGGACGGACACTTGTGTCCTCCACACGTCATTGACGAGTCTTTGACATTGACATAATAGGTTTTTTTTCAGAAGCTTAAACCTAGAGAGAAGCCACATCCAGAATAATGCTCCGAAATCCAGCAGTGGAAGAATTAATCAGTTCCTTTACTGCAGTAAAAGTACATGAGATGATGAAAATACACAAGTAAAAGTCCTGCAGTGAAGACCTCAGAAATAACAGTTTGAATCAGATATTAAGGTGTAGAAAGTATGCGTTACTGTTAAGTGAGCTCTAGGCAGCACGTCGCACAGCAGGAACCCTCAAATTGCGCAAATTGAAGTTGTGACTATAAAATACGTCTAATCTAACATTTAAAAAAAAAAATTTATCACAAAAGATTTTACAAACGCATGAGGTGGTATTTCAGGTGACTGTAAAAAGACATATTTGTCCAAACTGCAGTGGAAACCCTTTTTTGTCTTTTCTAGGTCGCGTGATGCTGTGAGGTCACCTGGTGTGCCGGGTTGTGGCTAGGGCTGGGCGATAAAATGATAACATAATCATCGCGAAATAACTTTTCCTCGATTGAAATATGACACGTAGTCAATAGAATGTCGATAGAACACATTCCAGCCATGTTTTGACAGACAACACGAGCAGCCAATGATAATAAGAATAGAGCCGTGGAGAACCAAATGCAGAGAAGGACTGTGACTGTCGAACAGCTGAGTGTTTGACAGCCACAGCATTTCATCATGGCGGATCAAACAGCTGATTGTCCGACAGCAGCGCAGTGAGACAGACAAACAGAGCGCAGCTTCTCCTCACAGCACCAAAGTGTCTGAAACAGACACATCTGCAGAGGTGAAAGTGACTTCTTTAGACTCTACAGACGACTTTGTGTTAGTTTCAGCTTTAATCAGACTTTGGATGAATTATTTAGAAACACCAGGACGCATCGCTCCGTGTCTCATCCGGCCGCTCGCGCTGAGCTCTCATTATTATTACCAGGGGCAGATGTAATGTTTTGGGGGCCCGGGGCCACAAGCACATGAGCTTATTTTCAGCCTTTCTCTAACTGTGAATGTCGGCAGGCTGTCGGCAGCTATAGGAGAAGTAGGCCGACTCAAAAGTTTTTAATTCCTGAGTAAAATGATTAACAGCACAGAAGTTTGACAGAAGCTGAAGTCAGAGTCCTGCAGTCAGGAGAGGTTGGCCTATTATCAGCACAATGTGCTTAAATTTACCTGAAGTCTGTTTAAGACCGAGCTTTTCATTTTTATATAATGCTGGAAAGTTTAATAAATGATAATAAATCAGATGTTTATTACACTCTGACACACCATGGTCACATGACACTGTGTCAGTGAACTATGAGGACAAAAAACAAACCACAAAAAAGGAGAAAAATAATTGTTCTTTAATCATAATCAAAGTAAAATGTTCAGTTAATGGTGATGTTGATTTTAGGTATGAGGCTCGGACCTTTGCTGGGAGGACATTTTAGTACCTGGACCTCTGTGAGTTTTAGTAGAATAGGTCCTCCAGCTGGTGATGCTGTTCTACAGTATATTTGTCATGTTCAATGTCTGACAGAAAATAAATATTTACACCAAAATTAACCTGATGATATCTTCATATCTCACTGAGGAGTCAAAGGAACCTTTAAGCTCCACAGAAACACTGATTTGATGGATATCGTGATATATATCGTTATAAACTGAAAAAATATCACAATAAGCCTTTTTTCCATATCGCCCGGCCCTCGTCGTGGCGTGTTGGGTCATTGCTGTTGTCCTGACGTTAGAACTCTTTGTTTTTGTGTCACTAACAGAAATATCAGCAGAGTCTCTTTAACGGGTTCAGATGGCAACAAAAATACAGTTTTCCCAGAATCGTTCATCTGAGTGTGATTCTGTGGTTCTGTCTGATTCGTGTGATTCGTGTGATTCCCGGTGAGAAGCAGGTGCAGCGTGTGACAGCGGACATCAGTTCCTCTGTTGTCGGCGTTGGTGTTAATGACTTACAGGTGTTCGGTGAGCGTATGGAAATGTCAGACGACCTGCTGCTCAGCCGGCACTCTGCTGCCATATTGTCTCAATACAACAGTTACGGTCTCCGTCAGGAGCTCAGCAAGAGGGGAGGACACCCGGAGAGACAAATTATATCCTGCAGGTCCTCTAAACAGCATCCACATGTCCATCAGGACTGAGGACAGGTGAGAATGTGACAGCATGTTGATACACATCTGGATGTGTTTCAGTCACAGATCAGCAGGTTTTATATCAGATTATCTTCTGAATTTATGCTCAAATCAAACAGTTTGTGTCCTGAAATTATTGTTCATGTCTGCTTTCAGACCAGAATCAAACTGCTCCTGTTCATTCAGAGGACGACGGGGACGGGAACGGGGACTCTGCTTTGAGACGATATCTGCATCACACCTGTCTGATCCAGACACAGGTGAGCAGAGAGCAGCTGGACGCGGTTCAGACTCATGCTGACAAAGTTAAACAGGTCAATGATAACTGTCTCCGTCACTACGCCGACTGCTGGTTCACGTCTTTCTTCAGTCGTTAGGCGTCTCTTGTCTACAATTCTACAATTCTACAATTTCATTTAGCAGACGCTTTTATCCAAAGCGACGTACAACACAAGCAAGAATTTAGACTTAAGGAAAAAACCCTTAGTAAGTGCAAAAAGTGCTTCAGGTGTGATTGGTCACAGGTATTGCCGTCTAGTGGCAGAAGAAGTGCCGCACAGCCCCCCCCCCCCCCTACCAACCCCCTTTTTTTTTTTTTTTTTTGAAACCAAAGTAATAACCAGTAGTGATCTCAGCATCTGAGATTCAACAATCTCAATCTCAGTATCACTACTTACGATGACAGTCAACATACAACATCACACAACTTTGTCAGTGCTAGATAATCATCAGGTGCTGGGTTTTGGACCTTCTGACTTAATTTACCCCAAAGGGCAAAGAGGAGAAGAGTCGGGTTAAGTGCCGAGGTGTTCTCGGAACAATTGAGTTTTCAATTGTCTCTTAAAAGTAGAAAGGGACTCAGCAGATCGCACAGAGTTTGGAAGTTTGTTCCACCATTTGGGAACAACAGAAGAGAAGAGTCTGGCTAGAGATTTAGAGCCGTGCTGGGCTGGAAGCACCGGGCGTCTTTCGCATGCAGAGCGTAGTGGGCGAGAAGGAGAGTAGACCTGGATCGGGGATTCCAGGTAGGCTGGAGCAGTTCTTGTGATTGTTTTGTAAGCCAAGAGAAGTGCTTTGAATTTGATTCTGGCTGCCACTGGAAGCCAGTGAAGAGAAATTAGCAGCGGGGTGACATGTGCTCTTTTGGGCTGGTTGAAGACCAGACGTGCTGCTGCATTCTGGATCATCTGAAGAGGTTTGAATGAGCATGCAGGGAGGCCTGCCAGAAGAGAGTTGCAGTAGTCAATGCGTGAGATCACAAGAGCCTGAACCAGAAGCTGTGTGGCCTGTTGGGTCAGGAAGGGTCTGATCTTCCTGATGTTGTAGAGGGCATAACGGCAAGACCGAGAAACTGAGGCCACATGAACCTTAAAGGTCAGCTGGTCATCGATCATGACACCCAGGTTTCTGGCTGAGTTTGTGGGCACAAGTAGGCTCGAGTCTAGTTGGACACTGATCCGAGGCTGAGCAGATGGACAAGCTGGAAAGACCATGAGTTCGGTCTTAGACAGATTTAGCTGAAGGTGGCGATCCTTCATCCGTGCGGAGATATCAGCCAGACACGCTGATATCCGAGCTGAGACCGTTCTGTCATCAGGTGGAAAGGAGAGGAAGAGCTGAGTGTCATCAGCATAGCAGAGGTAGGAGAAACCGTGGGAGCGGATCACTGCACCGAGTGAGGTGGTGTACAGAGAGAAGAGTAGGGGACCAAGCACCGACCCCTGAGGAACCCCTGTCGATAGGCCACGTGACCTAGACACCTCTCCTCGCCATGACACTCTGAAGGATCTGCCTGTGAGGTAGGACTTGAACCACCATAGGACAGAACCTGAGATGCCGAGCTCAGAGAGTGCGGAGAGGAGGATTTGATGGTCTTGTCTTATGTTGTCTGTCTAATGTAATTTTGTGTCCTTTCTGATCGTTCGATATCTCTTTATAGTGATTTTGTGTCTCATTGTAGTAATTTTGTTTCTCTTTATAGTTGTTTTATGTCTCTGTTGTCATTTTATGTCTCTTTTGGGTCACTTTGTGTCTCTGTAGTCTTCTTTTGTCATCTGGTATCTCTATATAGTGATTTTGTGTCTCTTTGTAGTTTTTGGTGTTTCTTTGTAGTCTTTTTGTGTCTCTTGGTATTTGTTTTGTGTGTCTGTGGCTGTTTTGAGTCTCTTTGTAGGCGTTTTGTGTTTCTTTTTAGTTGTGTTGTGTCATTTTGTAGTTGTCTCATGTCTCTTCTAGTTATCTTGGGGTTTATATCCAATTGGTGTCGTAATTTTCTGTCTCTTTGCAGCTCCTTTGTGTTTCTTTGTGGTCTTTTGTATCTCTCTGTGGTAATAGATGTAGCTTTAATATGGTAATGGTGAACTCTTTCAGCCACAATAACTGTGTGGTGAAAATGTAATCGTGTCGGCTCCAGCTCTTGGTGCTGGCAGGTTTTCATGCGTGCACTCGGAGTTTCAGTTGCATTCATGCTGCAGAAGTTTACAGGAAGCTCAGTGATAAATGAGCACTAAAGGAATCATTAAACAAACGAACGAATGAATGACCCCTTGTGAATTTAGATGTTAGTCGGCATTTGTGCTTCTTTTCTGCAGCTATTTTCACATGAGACAGTTTACTTTGAACAACATTTACGACTCCACCCGTCTGCTTTAAAAATGAAACCTGAACCTGCAGTAATTCTCTAATCAGCCTCAGCAGTGAGCGCTGTCGCTCTGAATGTTTCACAACATCCCCAAAAACCTTAAAATCCCCAAACAAACCCCACATGACATTAAATCCCGTTTCACTCTGCTCTTTTTGTTCTCAGCATTAATATTGACAGATTTTCTTGCTGTGCAGCACGGAGCTGCAGAGGCCTCTGAGTCTTTAAAGCGCAGCCTCAGCCGACCACGTTTCTCCACAACACTCCACTTTTGTTGTTGTTATGAGCATGAATATTGACAGCTTCTCCCAGCGAGGTGCAGCCAGCTGGCCGCCGGCCGCGGCCCCCTCATCCATTCTGCTATCCTCCCTCTGCACACATCATCTGTTTTGGGCTGCGGGGCCATACATCACCGTGGCGGGGCACACAAAAGCCCTTTAAGTTGCATAAACACAATGTCGCCCGGGCACCCAGAGGCTGCCGGTGATGGATGGGGACCGCACACGGAAAAGAGAGGGCCGGATTATTCCTGAAGACCAGCTGACTGTCACCACTTCAAACTGGAGAGGCGGCTGCGCTCTGTGCCGAGCGCTGAGGGTCGAGGGCGAACGCCGAGGGCGAACGCCACTGGCATCCAGATGGGGGCGCTCATCATTTACTGCTGAATATAACAAGTTGTGCTGGAAACTCGTTCAAAGTATTTAAAATGACCATCAGAAATGATAAATAGTCATTAATAATGTTAAATAATATGACTTAACCCTTTGACGTCCTGCTCAACCGTTTGATAGAGCACCTTTTGAGTCACTGTATGTTAACCCTTTGAAACCTGGAGCAACATTGCTTTTCTTCTGATGCTTTCCAACGCCTCTCAAGTATTTAACCTTTGAACTTTGAACAAAACGCTGCAATTTTGTTTGCAATCAGCAACAATTTTCAAGAAATTAGTAAACTAAGAAAATTAATTCAAATACGCTTGATAAAAATGTCAAGGGAAAAGAAAGAAAAGCTAAGGGAACAACTATTATAATTATCAAAATTATTAGAATTATGTTTTTTTAGATATTTTTAAAAAATTATTTTAAGTAAGTATATTATGTTTTGGATGGGTCTCTATGGAAAGTCAAAAGGAAAAAAGTCTGAAAAAAGGAAGTTTAAAAAAAACTTGCATTGCAGCCTCATACTTTTAAACAATTTCAAATATTCCAATTGATTTGTTCTTAGGTCAGCTGGTGTTTTCAGTGCTGGGAAGGAAATTTTGCTAATTTCACAGAGAAGGTTGCGATACAGACACCAAGAGCCTGAAAACTCTTTACACCAATATTTCTGTCATACGATTATAGTTTACATGTTTCCACATACAGAGTGAGGAGACATTTGACTGTGTTTTCAGTGATATTTATGAATTAATTGTCTTTAAAATGACTCAGAGGACAGATGTGACATTACTGTAGATCCAGTCTGTGTCCATGTTGAAGTGTTTCCATCAGTGAGGAAATGTGATGCTGTGAGGTTGTTTCAGGTCTGTCTGTCTGTCTGTCTGTCTGTCTGCTAACTGGCTTAGAGACTGTGATGTCTCCCTGCTCGGGGCTCAGGGGGTCTTACACAGAGTCTTACTAACTGATTGGTAAATACTTTGAATCCAGCAGAAGTGACACGACGCGCATTAACGGAGAGTCCGGGAGGAATTACTGTTCAGAGGAGAGTCCTCGTACGACACGCAGCCTCTTATCAGCTGCTGATGCTGCCTGAATTAATCACTGCGGGTTTACCAGAAAATACAGAAATAACTGCTCTTAATTAATGTGAATATTCTGCTCTTTACATCAGTCTGACTGCAGATTAACATGTTGCTCTCACCTCAGAGGAGACAGACGAGTCCACGGCTGCAAACTTCACTGCAAAAACTGCCGATCTAACCAAGTGTAATAATCTTATATTTAGATTAAAAAATCTAGTTAGTCTTGTTTTAAGTATAAATGGATTATCTAGTGCTGACTAGGAAAGATCATTTGACCTAATTCAAGTAAATATCACTTGCCTGGTCTTGTTAAGCATCTTTGTCTTTTTCTGAGTTATTTTTAACTAGATACAGGAGACAAGTCTGGAAACATCCACTTCAGGTCTATAGAAACCTTATTTTAAGCACTAGTATGTCCAACTAGGCTTAAATAAATTGCTTGAAATTAGTGTTTTTGATCTTATTTCAAGATTTTATGGGCTATAATGAGAGTCACACAGTTTTACTGGTTTTAAAACATCTTAACAAGCAAAATTTGCTTACTGCATTGGCAGCCAAATTTGCTTCTTTTAAGTGCAAGTATGCTTAAATCTAGGGTGTTTGGCCTTAAATTTGACAGGCCATTTTTGCAGTGTTTTTCATTTAGTTTGGATGGTTCAGATTCAGGGTCATCCTGAACACTTGCCCTAAAATCCTAGAAAGGACAGGAAGCTCAACAGCGGGTGATTCAGACTGCCCAGAACATCACTGGTTCCCATTTACAGAGCATCGCTGGTTCCCATCCACAGAGCATCGCTGGTTCCCCTCTACAGAGCATCGCTGGTTCCCATCTACAGAGCATCGCTGGTTCCCATCTACAGAGCATCGCTGGTTCCCCTCTACAGAGCATCGCTGGTTCCCATTTACAGAACATCACTGGTTCCCATCTACAGAGCATCGCTGGTTCCCATTTACAGAACATCACTGGATGGGAACCAGCGATGCTCTCGGTGAAGTGAGGTGTCTGCAGAGCTCAAAGGACACTGAAAGACAGCAGCCACTGCAGACACGGTCTGTTCAGCCTGCTGCATTCTGGGAAAAGATGCAGATGTATCTGCTGCCGAACCACCAGACTACAGAGCAGCTTCTTTCCCCAGACTGAGACTCCGCCTTCAACGCCAAAGATGGAGCAGGATTTAGGGACTAATTTGAAATTCATTTTCTTTCTTTAACTATGTTTAAGAAAAAGGTGACAACTAAACGTAGCCTATCCTCCCAAATTCTAGAAATGTCCTGAAATTTTGGACACATCCTAATTGCTACAAATGTCCTTAAATTAGAAATGTGTGGGCAGGTTGAGTATCCTCTCCGCTCAAAGTGAGAGTTCTTCGGGTTTTAGATGTCTGTGTTTGGCGTTAGCGGTGCAGGCGGAGCACCATGATGGTCACGCCTCGAACTGGAATCGCTTGCTTGTGTTTGTGTGAGTCATGTGGTCGTGGTGATGTAAACGCAGTTTGCTACGATCGCTGTCAAACGGCGTGTAGCCTCAGTCTGCTTGGCGCCGCAAGCCGGCGTGCTGATGGCGTGGACCCGGAGCAAAGTTCACTCCTGTTTTTCTGTCAGTGATGCAGTGAAATAACAACATTAGCAGAGAGCAATCAATGATCCGAGGATCAGAGGCTCTGCACAGTGTGTGTGTGTGTGTGTGTGTGTGTGTGTCTGTGTGTGTGTGTGTGTGTGTGTGTGTGTGTGTGTGTGTGTGTGTGTGTGTGTGTGTGTCTGTGTGTGTGTGTGTCTGTGTGTGTGTGTGTGTGTGTGTGTGTGTGTGTGTGTGTGTGCGCGTGTGCGTGCGTGTGTGTGCATGTGTGTTTCTGTGTTTCTCAGCACACTGTAGGCTGATGGAGTGTGTCTCCGGCTCCAGCAGAGAGATGCTGCATACCAATCAGCTCCCACTTTGTCCTTATTTCCCCTCACATCGCTTCTGCTGCTTCGCTAAATAACTTGTGAACTTACTTCACAGACTTCCAGAGTCCTCGCTCAATTTTTCTGCCAAACTCCGCTCTGATTTTTAACGCTGATAAGAGCAAATAGGAAAAGAGTTCCGACACTTTCTGAAGGCAAAAAGCTTTGAGGTGTTTCGGTGATTCAGAGCTGCTTCACTGCAGCGACACAAGCGAAGTTCTGCTCTCACAGCAAACCGCAGAAAAGTGAAAATCATTTAGACATTTGCATAAATCACACCATGTAGCACAGCTGGTCCTCCGGCTGATAACACGCATGTTTCATACGTGACCAAATGATCAGCCACACAACCCAGAATCCACTGAAGACTCCATCGCTCTGCCCCCGAAACCTCCAGCAGATATGAAGTTTTAACAAATAACAAAAAACAGAATTTATTTCAGTCAAATCTCAGCAAACGCTCTCTCGTTGGAAGGTTACTTCAGTATCTGTCAGCGTGCTCCCTGTTCTGCTGTGTTTTTGTGTCTCTGAGTGTCCAATTGGGACAACAATTTCAAGTGTCCAGTATTGAGAGAGGACAATACAGCCATTGTTTTAAAATTACTTTTTTTTTCATAAAAGTTTTTTTTTGGGCATCATCAAAATTACAACATTTTTACACCATTGATTTTTTGTTTAATTTGGGCAATTTGTTTCTTTTTTAAAAAAAAAAGGAAAGTTTTTTTAGTATTAGTATTTCATCCAAATCATTTTATTCTACATCTCCTTTAAAATGTGTCCAAAAATAATACATTTGCATGAACTAACCAGCATGCACAACAAGAGTGAAAAACCACAGAGGATTTTTTCAACTGCAGGATTTCAGCGTCTGCTGTTGACTTTTTTCGCCTGAGTCACTCAGAGAGGCTCGGGGAGGAAAACCTGGAGCGTCGTGGACTTCGGGCTGCATCTCAGGCAGTTTTCTGACATAATGACCCTGAACTCGTTCACACTGTGTTTGTCCAGTGTCATCATGTCAGGACACTGAAATAATAACTTAATTAATAATTAAAATAATAATCAGAGACAATAAATTAATCTCCTCCCCGAAAAAAAGATTCATAACATCAATCTCATATATTTGCAGAGTAAGTAATAATCAGCATGATATAAAGAAAAAAGAAAACCAAAATGTCATCTTTTTGTTGCTTTAAAAAAAAAATCTATGTCAGCTTATTTACCCTGAAACCTTTTTTTTAAGCTTTAATTCTAAAAAGCGATATTAGAAATATTAGCAGTTGTCAGTAATCAGCGCTGAGTCCAAACAGAAATCTTTACTGCTGATATCATTCAACTTTGACTCACTAGAGTTGGAATAGTCTGTATTTTTGTTAAAAGTGGCCGAATTTATCTAAATTTGTTTCGTCAAGTAGAAGTATGGAAAGATTATCAGACCCAGAACTTTATTTATGATTAGGGACTGTGTGTTATTTATGAGACAGGAGCAAAAAGGGGGAGGCATTTAAAATCTGGAATACTTTAATATTTTTTGGCAGTTTTTTTCCCTTAAAACTTTTTGGGATTTTATTTCTTTAAACATGTTTGCTTTTTTTTTCTTTCTTCAAAATTCTTGACTTTTTTTGGGTGAGTTTTAAAGAAATATGCCTGTTGGTTTGGATAGTATGCAGCAGACAGTAAAACAGTTTTTAATTTTTTTTATATATATCATCAGGTTTTGTGTCAAAGACCATTTGCCCGTCAAAATGTGTGTCCCCTTTTCTGAAGCCGCCCCTCAGTTTTGTTATGATTTGAAACTCGTCACATTTATCTCTTTAAGGTTTTATGATGAACCAAAGTGTGTTTTAGTGTGTTTTAATCACTTCAGCACTTAGTTTTAATTGAGACACTTTGATAATTCTGTTTAAAATTATGTATTTTATTTATAACTTTTATTTATCTTTTAGGCCTATCATTTTTTATAGTCCTACTTATTTTCATATATTTTTGTTTTTGTTCATTATTTATTTATTTATTCTTTTTTTAATTTATTAAAAAAAAAAAAAATTCATTTTATTTATTTGCACCTGTGCACCTCCCAAACCGGACCACTGAGGGGGAACTTTGCATGAACAGGGGGGGACAGTATTGGAGGGGGGACACAGCACCGGAACACCTGAGAGCCGCCCTCCTCTTCTTCGATGGTCAGCCGCTGCGCACCTGTGGACAGGTAAGCTCGTGTCTCTGTGTTTGGCGCGTGTCGTTTTCACGCGAAGGTGAGGAGGCTGAACAGTCTCGCGAGTTTGACCGTTTAAATTTGGCGTTAATGACGTCAGAGGTGCAGGAGGTTACTCAGATGATTTACTGCAGTGAAAGTACTACAACACACTGCCAAAATACTCCACTGCCAGTACCAAACATGCATTTTAAACTCGGAGTTAACCCTTTGACAGCTGGAGCGACGTCACCGTCACTTTCACCAGCCGCCATTTAACCCTCTGAAGCCCGAAACAACTGCCGCCAAAAAAGGCGACCAGCAACCAGAAATGAATAAATGTAGTGATTGTTTTTGTACTTCTTTTGTGTCTTCCTTTGAATCTTTGTGGTCTTTGTTGTTTAGTTTTGCTTTGTAATCGTATCTTGTCTCTTTGAGGTTGTTTTGTGTTGCTCTATTATCGTATCTTGTCTCTTTGAGGTTGTTTTATGTTGCTTTATTATCATGTCTTGTCTCTTTGAGGTTGTTTTGTGTTGCTCTATTATCGTATCTTGTCTCTTTGAGGTTGTTTTATGTTGCTTTATTATCATGTCTTGTCTCTTTGAGGTTGTTTTGTGTTGCTCTATTATCGTATCTTGTCTCTTTGAGGTTGTTTTATGTTGCTTTATTATCATGTCTTGTCTCTTTGAGGTTGTTTTGTGTTGCTCTATTATCGTATCTTGTCTCTTTGAGGTTGTTTTATGTTGCTTTATTATCATGTCTTGTCTCTTTGAGGTTGTTTTATGTTGCTTTATTATCATGTCTTGTCTCTTTGAGGTTGTTTTATGTTGCTTTATTATCATGTCTTGTCTCTTTGAGGTTGTTTTATGTTGCTTTATTATCATGTCTTGTCTCTTTGAGGTTGTTTTATGTTGCTTTATTATCATGTCTTGTCTCTTTGAGGTTGTTTTGTGTTGCTTTATTATCATGTCTTGTCTCTTTGAGGTTGTTTTGTGTTGCTTTGTAATCGTATCTTGTCTCTTTGGTTTTTGTGTCTCTGTGTGGTTGTTCAGTATGGTTTTGTAGTCCTTTATTTTGTAAAAATATTATTTAGTGTGTCTTTGTGGTTGTTTTGCCTGTTTTTGGCGTTTTTTGTGTGCCTTTGTTTGCATTCCTTTTGTGTCTCCCTGCGATTGTCTTGTGTCTCTTTGTAGTGTTTTTGAATCACTTTGTGGTTGTTTTGCCTGTTTCGTACTTATTTTGTGTTTTTGCAGTTCCTTTTAATCTCTTTGTGGTCTTTTTGTGTCTCTTTGTGGTCTTTTTGTGTCTCTTTGTGGTTATTTTGTATCATTTTGTGCTTGCAGGCATTTTGTGACGCTGTGTCATTTTGTGTGTCTTTGTGGTTGTTTTGCCTGTTTTTGTAGTTACTTTGAATCTCTTTTTGGTCTATTTCTGTTTCTTTGTAGTTTTATATGATTTTGGTAGTAGTTTGGGTCTTTTTGAGGTAATTTTCTGTCTTTTATGTTATTTTGTGACACTTTGTATCATTAGAAGTGACGGAGGCGAAAATTGAGATTTTCATTAAATTTTGCAGCTGAAGGTCAGGCCAGTTTTCTATCGTTTTGTCGTCCGTACGGTCTTTGGGTTAATTTAGGTTTTTTGTTCTTTTCACCCTGATTTTCAGATTGTATTTCGGCAGCGTCTCTGTGCTCAGTGGTTCGGATTAAAGCTGCGTTTTGTTGTGTTGGGATCATTTTTCATTAAGAATTCTTTTGGTCTCACGTCAAAGAAGAGGCCGACTTCAGGCCCAGAGCGCCGAGAGGAGGTCAGCCAGAAACCCAAACATCAGAAAATAAAGTTGTTCTTCGAACTACAAGTGTTTGACCTCTTCACACTTTCTCCTCTGACAGGCTGCACCGTGGAAACAGCTCACGTCGTGTCAGATGCTCTTTCTTTGCTGCCACTGCAGAAAAATGAAGTGTTTCATGTGACAGAGATCAGCGACGTGCAACAGTCTGCAGCGATATATGTCCTGAACACGTACGGTCATGGAAAACCTGGAAGTCAAGCAGTTTGCAAACGCAAAGATTCTGAAAAGTAAATATAACCTGACGGTTTCGGGAAAGTTGAAGAATTTTGTTTCACAGTCCTGAATAGTAACACATGATGTAAACAAGGACGATTGGAAATTTGAAAATCCAACAATAATTTCTGCTTTTTACAGTTTCTGGCTGCGAGACACGGTTTCATTTTTGGTGATTTTAAAAGAAAAAAAAAGCCAAATATTTTCATTAAAAATGACCAAAAATGTTTAAAGAAAAACAATTGTTTCTTTCAAATCATCCAAAAATTTTCATCTAAAAATGGCAAAAAAAAAAATGAAAGGGAAAAAAGCACCAAATCTTTTCTTGAGGAATGGCCAAAAAAATGCATTCATCAGTCCCTCCCCAAGGCTTAAAAAGCGAATTGACACGCCTCCCCTTCAACTGTTTACTGAAGTTAATACAGAAGAAATCATTTCCATCGTGTTCACAGTTTTTATGAGGTGATGTTTTCCAGAAACAGAGACTTAAATTCTGTCTGTATCCTGCAGCTCAGCCGAGAGCCAGTGAAGACGGTCCAGTGTTCCCAGTCGATGGAGAGCCTCCCAGTCTGATTCCTCTGATGGTCTGCAGCTTCAGGACGTCCAATCAGCCGAGTGACGCTCTGTGATCACCTGAGCAGGTACCAGCTCCAACACACACACACACACGCACGCACGCACGCACGCACGCACGCACGCACGCACGCACGCACGCACGCACGCACGCACGCACGCACGCACGCACGCACGCACGCACGCACGCACACACACACACTAACCACAGGGGTCACACAGTCATGGAAAACCTGGAAACATCATAGAATTTCCCAATATGATTTTCCAGGCTTTAAATTCATGGCTTTAGCAAAAATCATTGACGGTTTTGAAAAAAAATCAGAATTTAGTTTTGCGTGACAGATTTATGGTTGCGTTCTTCTTCTGCGGTTGGCATCCCGTTAAACGTAACAGCGAATGAATTCTCGTCAGGACGGCTCGGATGTGTCGATGTGTGGTGACGGTTTGTCGTCCATCAAGTACGTTTCTTCATTTCCTCCGCTCTGCGTCTCTCTCTGCCAGCGAGCTGGAATCATATTTGATCCGAGTTAGATCTGATATGTTTGAGCGAAGCTGCAGAAGTGGAAAAAGAAAGATACTGTACATTGTGTTTGAACATGTTTCTGTAGCTCGGCTGCATTAGTCTTTAAAGTGCAGCACATTTTCTGAGACGGAGCAGTTGGCGCAGGCAGCCTGCGGCGCGTTCCTCCGGCTCTCACGGCGTTTATCCGCACTTTGGTTCTGGTTTCTGTGAAAGTGGAGTTTGGTAGTTTGAAGGTTCAAAGCTGTATTTGTTTGAACAATTTTATCAATGAGCCGATTCAACTGTCACTCGACAAGCGCGCCTCCTGATCCACGCCGAGGTGCAGTCAGTTTAATATCTCTGTTGTGAAGTTTTGCAGCTGTGTCTTGCAGAAAGAGTGACTCCGTGTTCACTCTGACCGGAGTTTGGACGCTTCGGTACGTACGTGCTGATCATCAGAGCGGCTGCTGTCAGACTCTGAACTGTAGCTCAGATATCAGCGGGATCATGTGTTGTTTCCAAGACCAATAAATCTCATCTTCTCTGAATTTTACCTCAAAAACTGACATTTTGGCAGCATTTTGAATTCTGTCCTCATGTAAACTGTTTGCTGTCTGAGTGAAAATGGCTTCTTTAAACATCAGTATTTTAATAACTTTCATGGATTAAATCAATCTTTTTAAAAACAAATGATCAACATCTCTCTGCTGTCTAGATGAGGTCTGCAGATTCTCAGAGTTTAGCCTTGATGAGTGAATTTTTGGCAGCAGTTTGAAATCTGCCTTTCCATGCACAGACAGCTGATATGCTGCCCCCTGCTGGTCGGCTCGGTCACAGTGTGAAGCGTCTCTGGTTTCAGAGTTGTTCATTGTCTTCATATTCGTCTGCTGCTAAAAATGTCTGGTCCCTGACCGATCCGCCCTGACCGATCCGCCCTGACCGATCCGCCCTGACCGATCGCTGCGCAGCAGCTAGAATCGGTCTTTTTACGGCTGTGGCGGTCTGCAGCCTGCTGTTAATCAGTTGGACGCTGCTGCACATTGAAAACATGAACAGTTGGTGTGTGTTTCAGCAGCAATGCTCCATTGAAACCCATTCAAACTGACATTTTTGATCCCACAGCCATCATAATATTATCCAAGAAAAAAGACAAAAAAAGATCAACCCAGCATGTATTATTGAAAATGATTCTTTTTTTTAGCTAAAAACATAGTGCGTCACAACAAAATTTAAGGTTTAAAATTCTGAAAACTAATGAATACTTGATATTTATGACGGATGTTGGTTAGAAAAATAAGCTCAATGAAAGAAGAAAATCATATTAATGTGCCATATTTTTCTTGAAAAGTGCATTTTGTGCGTGATATGAGTGTGTGTGATATTAAAGGGTGACATGAAGGGTTAATGTTGATAATGATAATCAATTTATCAACAATAATAATAATAATGTTATTATGCAGCGTAAGACTTCTGTGTGACTGTGTGACTGTGTGTGCTTCTGTGTTTGAGAGAAACTGAATCCAGGAGCTTTTATTGTTGGGTAAATATGAAGGAGGAGGAGGAGGGAGGAGGAGGAGGAGGAGGAGGGGGAGGGAGGCAGACGAGTTTTTTGGGGAACAGATGGGCTGGCGAGCAGCTCAGGACTTTGATAAGAGTTGAGCTGGTAGCTGTGAGGTCGGGGGGATTTTTCTTGGCTGCATTAGAGGAAGATTTACAGAACGAGAGAATAACACGAAGAAGCAGCCGGCTGCTGGAGTCAGACTCGTTTATGAGTCGACGACAGTGACGGAGGGAAAAACCGTCCTGTCGGCCGCTGAACGAGGTGCACAGTTCGTCCTCATGTTTCACCTGCAGAGTTTCAGGGAGGAGAAATCACCAGGCGTCACATTTCCACACGTTTACCCGAACAGACGATAGATGGCGACGGACAGACTCGCCGACAGTTTGACGGATTGTGTTATTTTTCAGTTTCAGTCGGTCCCTTATGTTTGTGTGTTTTAATTTGACCGCTGAAGAAAAGCGTTTCCTTCTGACGTTTCCTCTCTGACGTTTGGTAACATTGATGGATGAGAGGTGTTCAGACGTCCTCTTTACGAACACGCCGTCGTCTCTGCCGCGCTCAAACTGGACGGCGTCGCGGCGTGTGTGAGTCACCGAGGCCACGATAAGACCACCAAAAACAGAAAAGTCTTTCCTCTGTGTCCTAAGTTTTCTTGTGCTGCGTTCAGATGCCTTTCACAAGCTTTTTAACCCTAAAAACATGTGTGAAAAAGACAAGTAACCTGGCAAGAGAAATCAGTAAAAAATAACTAAGATAATGAACCAAAATTAAGTTTTAAAAAACTAGAGAAAAAAATCAGAAAACTATATTCATAATAATTCTAATTATATATTTCAAATTAAGTTGCAGGAAAAAATTATCCATGTTTTTATATTTCTACAAGTCATTGTCTTTTTTGTTTTTCTTGTTTACTTTTCTTTCTTTTTTGCTTATTTTTTAGGAAATCTTGTAACTTTTTACCAATACTGAGGTGTTTTTTGGGCCGTGTGTTGTTGGTTGTTCTTTGGCTTCTTGAAATATTTTTGAGAGAAATCACACTGATTTCCTGCGGTTTCAAAGGGTTAATGACCTCCGTACAGTTGGCAGCACAAACGCAGCTCAGTAGTCCGCTGTTGTTGTCCTCCTGCTCGCCACGGCTGCCTGTCAGAAACGTGATGCGTGACGTCTCCGTGCTCACAGGAGCGCTCTGCTGAGGATTCGTGCAGCTGCACAGAAACCGTGTTGTATTTTCCAGCTCGGCTCAGAGTCCTCCTCGCTGAGCCCTGTATGGGGGACGGCGGCCGATGGGTTCTGGTCCAGGTTTGATCTGCTGCGGCCTCGTCTCCCGACTGCAAAACAGAGTCCTGACGCGGCAGCTGTGTGTCCCCAGCTGAGACAGAAAAACTCTGAATACAACATCAGAAAATATTTCCTGCAGGACAAAAACAGAGAAATGTGTATGTTTTTTCGATGTTTATATTTATATTTCTTTACGTCTGTCGCTCGCTCACACGCTGAAATCTCTCAACAGCTTTTGGATGCATTTTGATATTTAGACTTTCATGTCCCCCGACTGACTGAACTCCTGAACTTTCGCTCCAACAGTTAAAGTTTTTACTTCTGCTGTGAAATATCTCATTAATTATCAGATGTTTTTACACAGTTAGTGTTGGCAAACTTTCCATATCATTTATTTTTAAAAATCTCGTGTGTGTGTTTCTTTGTAACATCTTAAGTCTGATGTTTTTTTTTTTTTT
Source organism: Plectropomus leopardus (assembly GCF_026936395.1). NCBI lineage: Eukaryota > Metazoa > Chordata > Actinopteri > Perciformes > Serranidae > Plectropomus > Plectropomus leopardus. The sequence goes on from NC_142177.1 coordinate 42,515,857, forward strand.
ATGTTCATGAACGCAGCGCAGGCGAAGCTCGGTTCTTTGTTTCCGCAGCAGCAGCTCGTTATTGGATAATCAATCAGCTGATCAGATGGATGGACGAGAGGAGCAGCTGTACTGAATAAAATCAAACGTTTAGACTCGGTGGTTTGTTTTAAAGTCGCTGTGGCTGATGTTCACCTGCACACAGCGGGGTTTATATTTTGTTATATTGTCCCGGCTCCTCAGCTCCTGGTGCACCTGCCTGGTTGTTTGTTGTGAAAGCTGCTGTGTGTGTTTTTGTGTGTGTATTTGTCGCCGTAATGTGCCGCTCTTAACTAATGTCCCGTAGTGGGATTAACGAAACTAATGGAGCAGCGTTCACAAACGCAGAGTCCGGCTGCTGTTTGCAGCAGCATTTATAAACTTTAATGGCAGAGGAGTTCTGCTTTCTTTAGTGATTTTTTAAAATGTACTTACTTTTTATCGCCACCAGCGGAAACTCTGGACAGGGACAGGGATCCAAAAAACATGGGAGGAAGGCAGTCAGCAATGAAAGAAGGAATGGACCAAAAATGAGAAAGAACTTATTAAAAACTACAAGAAAATTACCTGAAAATTAATTTAAATAAATTAGAATGAAATACACAAAAAAGGTAAGGCAGCTTTATGTGTAAAGCACATTTTATACAACAGGTCAAGTCAAAGTCTTTACAGAGCAATAAAATCTAGTAACATAATAACGGATACAGGTTTTCAATAAAAGAGTAAAGACATAAGATATACAGAGTAAAATCAATTACTCAATGATTAAAAACTTTAACAAAAGTGCAGACAAGGTGTGAGGATAAAAAGATCGAGTAGGCAGTGTAAAAAAGCAGGATTTTGAGCTTTGAATTGTATAGAAATTTGCAAATACTTCGAAAAAATTACCTGAAAATAAAAAAACTTAAAAAAAGCTAAACTTAATGAAAAAGAAAGTTCAAAAACAACATAAAAATGAAAATAAAAATGTAACGTTATAGATAGATATAATGACAATTTTAAATAACTTTCTAAGAATTTTCCAAAACAATTGTAAAAATGTAACAATGATAAACATACATATAGTTTTTCCTCAGCTTTTTAAAAATAATATTCTAATTCTGCTAATTTCCTGCAGTTTGTGAAACATCTATCACCAGGTTGCTCGTTGCCTTTTCCACGTTTCTGAAAGAAAGCGCTCAGGGTTCAAAGGTTAATACTTTTAAAAGTCTCAAAGCAGCAGAGGGAGAGCGCTCCAGGATTCAGAGGGTTAAAATACCGTTCACCAGAGGTCAGTGCACATTCTCTGGATTTGGATTCTCTGCGTACGTTTTTGTCCAGAGATCGTGACGCGGCGACGTGCTGCGCCGTCATCGATGAGTTGATGCCAGACACGATGGGGACTCAGCGAGGTCACAAACGCAAAATGAAGTCATTTCAGATTTATGACATCGGTTTATTTTCGGAGGACTTTATCTGCAATATTCAGCTGTTTTTCCTGAACGTTCATAGTGACACACGTTTACCTCTGATGGACATTTCTGTGGACAGAGCACGCTTCTGCCTGAGTCAGGAGTTTGTGGAGAACAATTTCACATCATTTCGTCCCGTCAGCTCTCTGAAACTAAAAAATCAGAACCATGTAATTAGTTATGGATCTGAAGACCTCGCTGGAACTTTCTGCAGGTTTTCAGACGTGAAAAAGAGCATTTCTCTGTGTGACATGTCCAGAAACAACACCGGGTTTGGACATCATCCTGTTCGTGTCCCACTGCAGTCAACCTGTCAGACCCAGATCTGTGCGGTCCTCAGACCCTGATCTGGACACCGTGCGGGGACACCGTGTGGGGACACTGTGCAGGGAGACAGTGCAGGCACACCGTGCGGGACAGGGACAGCACTCAGGTGCTGCAGGAGTCGGTCTCCTCCTGCTGCTCTCTGTCTCTCTCTGCTGCTCTCTGTCTCTCTCTGCTCCTCTCTGTCTCTCTCCTCCTCTCTGTCTCTCTCTGCTGCTCTCTGTCTCTCTCTGCTCCTCTCTGTCTCTCTCCTCCTCTCTGTCTCTCTCTGCTCCTCTCTGTCTCTCTCTGCTCCTCTCTGCTCCTCTCAGTCCCTCTGTCTCTCTCTGCTCCTCTCTGTCTCTCTGCTCCTCTCTGTCTCTCTCTGCTCCTCTCTGCTCCTCTCTGCTCCTCTCAGTCTCTCTGTCTCTCTCTGCTCCTCTCTGCTCCTCTCAGTCTCTCTGTCTCTCTCTGCTCCTCTCTGCTCCTCTCTGCTCCTCTCTGTCTCTGTACTCCACTGTGCTCCTCTGTGCTCCTCTCTGTCTCTGTGCTCCTCTGTGCTCCTCTCTGCTCCTCTCAGTCTCTCTGTCTCTCTCTGCTCCTCTCTGTCTCTCTGCTCCTCTCTGTCTCTCTCTGCTCCTCTCTGTCTCTCTCTGCTCCTCTCTGTCTCTCTCTGCTCCTCTCTGCTCCTCTCTGTCTCTCTGTCTCTCTGTCTCTCTCTGCTCCTCTCTGTCTCTCTGTCTCTCTGTCTCTCTCTGCTCCTCTCTGTCT